>NC_060174.1:15895630-16195630 GCF_021184085.1 Oncorhynchus gorbuscha
TTTTAGTCACATCCTTCAAAACGCATGGGGCTAAAACTGTGTCTAACTAGAATAAAAAGAGGAGTGGGTGGCCCGGTGCACAACTGAGCAAGAGGACAAGTACATTAGAGTGTCTAGTTTGAGAAACAGATGCCTCACAAGTCCTCAACTGGTAGCTTCATTAAATAGTACCCTCAAAACACCAACACCGTCAACAGTGAAGAGGCGACTCCGGGATGCTGGCCTTCTAGGCAGAGTTGCAAAGAAAAAGCCATATCTGCCAGTTGAGGACTTGCGAGGCGTCTGTTAACACAATGGACCATTGGAACACAGGAGTGATGGTTGCTGATAATGGGCCTCTGTACGCCTTTGTAGATATTCCATTCAAAATCAGCTGTTTCCAGCTACAAATAGTCATTTACAACATTAACAATGTCTACACTGTATTTCTGATCAAGTTGATATTTTAATGGACAAAAATGTGCTTTTCTTTCAGAAACAAGGACATTTCTAAGTGACCCCAAACTTTTGAACGGTAAGTGTATATAACATTCTATTCCTAAATTTTGAATCCAGCATTGTTTTGTGTATCAGTTCATAAACCATGTGCCATGGAATCGCTACATCAAAAATCTCTTCCCAACTATTTTGTAATCTGTATGACACAGCTGTCAATGAAACCGGTATACATTTTCATTTATCACAATTTCTTTAGCCAATTTTGGTCTTTAATGCAGGTCTACCAGTGCTTCCGGTTTGGAGCGAGTGGTCGCATCCCACTTCGCT
This sequence comes from Oncorhynchus gorbuscha, assembly GCF_021184085.1. Lineage (NCBI taxonomy): Eukaryota > Metazoa > Chordata > Actinopteri > Salmoniformes > Salmonidae > Oncorhynchus > Oncorhynchus gorbuscha. The sequence goes on from NC_060174.1 coordinate 15,896,396, forward strand.
CCCGCAGGTAGTATAACTTTTTCATTACATTTCATTATATTTCATTATAGTACAACGGTTTGATTTGTCTAATCTTAGCAATTTCTTCTCAGCTAGCTACATAGCCGTCTTTGTATCAAAGATAATTGCGTAATTATCGTATTTCGCCATCCTAACGTAGTCTTCACTAGCCAGCTAGCCAGCTAGCCAGCTAGCCAGCTAGCCAGCTAGCAAACGCCCACTGATTAGCTGCACTGGAAAAACTATTACACTCAACTGAACGACTTGATCAGTGTAGTGTTAGCTAGCTACATAGCTGTCTTTGCTGTCTTCGTATCTTCGTATCCAAGATAATTGTGTTGTTTAGGTTTAGAGTGTGTAGTCTTAGAGTGATTATCTTAATTTACCGAGGTTAGCTAGCCAGCTATTTGTCGTCCTTAACGTAGGAGACTCTGCTAGCTAGCCAACAGCTAGCCAACGCTAGCCAACGTCTACTGAATAGAACTCAACAACCCGGTCGCATTCACAGGTAGTATCACATTTTCATTTCATTACAGTACAACGGTTTGATTTGTTTGATTGTAGCTAGCTACATAGCTATCAAAGATACATTTGTATCAAAGATAATTGTGTAGTCTAGAGCGATTTTCTAGGTTAGCTAGCCAGCTATTGTCGTTCTTTTAACGCAACGTAACGTAAACAACACTACTAGCTAGCCAGCTAGCCCCCGAATAGCAGCACTGTAGAAACTATTACACTCAACGGAACGACTTGATTAGTGTAGTGTCAACAACGCACCCACTGCCAGCTAGCCTACTTCAGCAGTACTGTATCATTTTTAATCATTTTAGTCAATAAGATTCTTGCTACGTAAGCTTAACTTTCTGAACATTCGAGACGTGTAGTCCACTTGTCATTCCAATCTCCTTTGCATTAGCGTAGCCTCTTCTGTAGCCTGTCAACTACGTGTCTGTTTATCCCTGTTCTCTCCTCTCTGCACAGACCATACAAACGCTCCACACCGCGTGGCCGCGGCCACCCTAATCTGGTGGTCCCAGCGCGCACGACCCACGTGGAGTTCCAGGTCTCCGGTAGCCTCTGGAACTGCCGATCTGCGGTCAACAAAGCAGAGTTCATCTCAGCCTATGCCTCCCTCCAGTCCCTCGACTTCTTGGCACTAACGGAAACATGGATCACCACAGACAACACTGCTACTCCTACTGCTCTCTCTTCGTCCGCCCACGTGTTCTCGCACACCCCGAGAGCTTCTGGTCAGCGGGGTGGTGGCACCGGGATCCTCATCTCTCCCAAGTGGTCATTCTCTCTTTCTCCCCTTACCCATCTGTCTATCGCCTCCTTTGAATTCCATGCTGTCACAGTTACCAGCCCTTTCAAGCTTAACATCCTTATCATTTATCGCCCTCCAGGTTCCCTCGGAGAGTTCATCAATGAGCTTGATGCCTTGATAAGCTCCTTTCCTGAGGACGGCTCACCTCTCACAGTTCTGGGCGACTTTAACCTCCCCACGTCTACCTTTGACTCATTCCTCTCTGCCTCCTTCTTTCCACTCCTCTCCTCTTTTGACCTCACCCTCTCACCTTCCCCCCTACTCACAAGGCAGGCAATACGCTCGACCTCATCTTTACTAGATGCTGTTCTTCCACTAACCTCATTGCAACTCCCCTCCAAGTCTCCGACCACTACCTTGTATCCTTTTCCCTCTCGCTCTCATCCAACACCTCCCACACTGCCCCTACTCGGATGGTATCGCGCCGTCCCAACCTTCGCTCTCTCTCCCCCGCTACTCTCTCCTCTTCCATCCTATCATCTCTTCCCTCCGCTCAAACCTTCTCCAACCTATCTCCTGATTCTGCCTCCTCAACCCTCCTCTCCACCCTCTCTGCATCCTTTGACTCTCTATGTCCCCTATCCTCCAGGCCGGCTCGGTCCTCCCCTCCCGCTCCGTGGCTCGATGACTCATTGCGAGCTCACAGAACAGGGCTCCGGGCAGCCGAGCGGAAATGGAGGAAAACTCGCCTCCCTGCGGACCTGGCATCCTTTCACTCCCTCCTCTCTACATTTTCCTCCTCTGTCTCTGCTGCTAAAGCCACTTTCTACCACGCTAAATTCCAAGCATCTGCCTCTAACCCTAGGAAGCTCTTTGCCACCTTCTCCTCCCTCCTGAATCCTCCTCCCCCCTCCTCCCTCTCTGCAGACGACTTCGTCAACCATTTTGAAAAGAAGGTCGACGACATCCGATCCTCGTTTGCTAAGTCAAACGACACCGCTGGTTCTGCTCACACTGCCCTACCCTGTGCTCTGACCTCTTTCTCCCCTCTCTCTCCAGATGAAATCTCGCGTCTTGTGACGGCCGGCCGCCCAACAACCTGCCCGCTTGACCCTATCCCCTCCCCTCTTCTCCAGACCATTTCCGGAGACCTTCTCCCTTACCTCACCTCGCTCATCAACTCATCCCTGACCGCTGGCTACGTCCCTTCCGTCTTCAAGAGAGCGAGAGTTGCACCCCTTCTGAAAAAACCTACACTCGATCCCTCCGATGTCAACAATTACAGACCAGTATCCCTTCTTTCTTTTCTCTCCAAAACTCTTGAACGTGCCGTCCTTGGCCAGCTCTCCCGCTATCTCTCTCTGAATGACCTTCTTGATCCAAATCAGTCAGGTTTCAAGACTAGTCATTCAACTGAGACTGCTCTCCTCTGTATCACGGAGGCGCTCCGCACTGCTAAAGCTAACTCTCTCTCCTCTGCTCTCATCCTTCTAGATCTATCGGCTGCCTTCGATACTGTGAAGCATCAGATCCTCCTCTCCACCCTCTCCGAGTTGGGCATCTCCGGCGCGGCCCACGCTTGGATTGCGTCCTACCTGACAGGTCGCTCCTACCAGGTGGCGTGGCGAGAATCTGTCTCCTCACCACGCGCTCTCACCACTGGTGTCCCCCAGGGCTCTGTTCTAGGCCCTCTCCTATTCTCGCTATACACCAAGTCACTTGGCTCTGTCATAACCTCACATGGTCTCTCCTATCATTGCTATGCAGACGACACACAACTAATCTTCTCCTTTCCCCCTTCTGATGACCAGGTGGCGAATCGCATCTCTGCATGTCTGGCAGACATATCAGTGTGGATGATGGATCACCACCTCAAGCTGAACCTCGGCAAGACGGGGCTGCTCTTCCTCCCGGGGAAGGACTGCCCATTCCATGATCTCGCCATCACGGTTGACAACTCCATTGTGTCCTCCTCCCAGAGCGCTAAGAACCTTGGTGTGATCCTGGACAACACCCTGTCGTTCTCAACCAACATCAAGGCGGTGGCCCGTTCCTGTAGGTTCATGCTCTACAACATCCGCAGAGTACGACCCTGCCTCACACAGGAAGCGGCGCAGGTCCTAATCCAGGCACTTGTCATCTCCCGTCTGGACTACTGCAACTCGCTGTTGGCTGGGCTCCCTGCCTGTGCCATTAAACCCCTTCAACTCATCCAGAACGCCGCAGCCCGTCTGGTGTTCAACCTTCCCAAGTTCTCTCACGTCACCCCGCTCCTCCGTTCTCTCCACTGGCTTCCAGTTGAAGCTCGCATCCGCTACAAGACCATGGTGCTTGCCTACGGAGCTGTGAGGGGAACGGCACCTCAGTACCTCCAGGCTCTGATCAGGCCCTACACCCAAACAAGGGCACTGCGTTCATCCACCTCTGGCCTGCTCGCCTCCCTACCACTGAGGAAGTACAGCTCCCGCTCAGCCCAGTCAAAACTGTTCGCTGCTCTGGCCCCCCAATGGTGGAACAAAAACTCCCTCACGACGCCAGGACAGCGGAGTCAATCACCACCTTCCGGAGACACCTGAAACCCCACCTCTTTAAGGAATACCTAGGATAGGATAAGTATTCCCTCTCACCCCCCCCCCCTTTAAGATTTAGATGCACTATTGTAAAGTGACTGTTCCACTGGATGTCATAAGGTGAATGCACCAATTTGTAAGTCGCTCTGGATAAGAGCGTCTGCTAAATAACTTAAATGTAAATGTAAATGTCCGACAGACAAGTTCCTTACTTTCTCCCTCTTCCACTTGCCTCTTCCATTTTTTGCAGTAATGCTGCAATTAGTTGGTTGTAATTATGATTAGAGCAGACATTTACAAAGATTTAACCTTTGTATTTGTTAATCCAAAAAGATTGGATTTTGAATCATTAGTATATTTGAGTTTAACCATAATATTTGTTGTAATATTTATTCTGTCTTTTCTGGTTGATTCAACTGAAATCGCAAACAACTTTCTATGGCTTGTTTAAAAATATTGATTTTTTAAAAGATTTTCAAATAACTGAAAGTGAGAGGTTGTAATCTGAATAAAAGGAAAAAGGTCATTCTTGAACATGGGGTGAGACATTCTTACTAATCTGTTAGAACACCAGTTCAGATTTAAATATGACTTTTTGAGTGACTGAAGCTTTTAGTGAGAGTTCTATCTTGCATCTTGTTTTACCCAAATATCTAGAATTGCTGAACAGGAAACTGAGTTACTACCTGACTTTAGTTATGACACTGTCTTTTCCATCTAATTTTATGTGTTAATCTCCCATAATCTTCTACTTGTAAAGTGGATTCTGGATTTTCAAATTCAACCTTCCGCCTCAGACAGGACATTCCAGCTGAGACAACTATAATTCCTTGCTTCCAGATCCTGTTTGCATAATGTATGAAGGTGGGAAAAGCACTTGACCAGAAATTGGACAGGAATTTATGGATTCTCTTGATGTTTATTCAGCTGTAGCAGAAATAGTCTATATACAAAGTGCATTCGGAAAGTGTTCACATCCCTTGACTTTTTCCACATTTTACAGCCTTATTCTAAAATGTATTGAATACTTTTCCCCCCTCATCAATCTACACACAATACCCCATAATGACAAAGCAAAAACAGGTTTTCATAAATTTTAACACATATTTTAAAGATATAAAACTTTATCACATTTAGATAAATATTCAGACTCTTTACTCTGTACTTTGTTGAAGCACCTTTGGCAGCTATAACAGCCGCGAGTCTTCTTGGGTATAATGCTACAAGCTTGGCACACCTTTATTTGGGGAGTTTCTCCCATTCTTCAATTTAGGTCCTCTCAAGCTCTGTCCGGTTGGATGGGGAGTATCGCTGCACATCTATTTTCAGGTCTCTTCAGAGATGTTCGATTGGGTTCAAGTCCGAACTCTGGCTGGACCACTCAAGGACATTCAGAAACTTGTCCCAAATCCACTCCTGCATTGTCTTTGCTGTGTGCTTAGGGTCGTTGTCCTGTTGGAAGGTGAACCTTCACCCCAGTCTGATGTCCTGAGTGTTCTGGAGCAGGTTTACATCAAGGATCTCAACCATAGTGTTCTTGGTCACCTTCCTGGCCAAGGCCCTTCTCCCCCGATTGCTCAGTTTGGCTGGGCGGCCAGCTCAGCTCCCGGAAGATTCTTTGTGGTTCCAAACTTCTTCCATTTAAGAATGATGGAGGCCACTGTGTTCTTGTGGACCTTCAATGCTGCATACATTTTTTGGTACCATTCCCCAGATCTATCTGTGCCTCGACACAATCCTGTCTTGGAGCTCTACGAACAATTCCTTAAATCTCATGGCTTGGTTTGTTCTCTGACATGCACTGTCAACTGTGGGACCTGATATAGACAGGTGTGTGTGCCTTTCCAAATCATGTCCAATCAATTTAATGTACCACAGGTGGACTCCAACCAAGTTGTAGAAACATCTCTCATGGTCCTTCTGTAGCTCAGTTGGTAGAGCATGGCGCTTGTAACGCCAGGGTAGTGGGTTCGATCCCCGGGACCACCCATACGTAGAATGTATGCACACATGACTGTAAGTCGCTTTGGATAAAAGCGTCTGCTAAATGGCATATATTATTATTATTATTAAACAGGATGCACCTGAACTCAATTCAATTTTGAGTCTCATAGCAAAGGGTTTACAAATACTTACGTAAGTAAGATATTTCAGTGTTTTTTATTTTTAATACATTTGCAAAAATCAAAAAAACAGTTTTTACTTTGTCATTATGGGGTATTGTGTGTAGATTGAGTAAAATGTTGTATTTAATCCATTTTAGAATAATGCTGTAACGTAACAAAATGTGGAAAAAGTCAAGGGGTCTGAATACTTTTGAATGCATTGTACCTGCAAATATCTGCAGTATTTAGCAGCTAGAGAAATAGGTTCACAAGTGCTCAAAGGAAACAATGTCAAGGACTTTGAGAAAGTTATTTTCCCAAAAAACATAAATCAATCCCAGACATTCGTGCTCTGTTTGTTTATATGCATTTATGCAAAAAGTTACATAATTGTTGGAGCAGAGTGTTTGGAGAGCGTGATGAGAATGACAGTGGTGAAGAGAAAGAGGGGAAGGAGATGGGGAGAAGGAGGGGAGGCCCAGCACTTCATTGTTTGCCCCAACAGAACCATCTCCAATTACTGCACAAAGGGAGCTCATTCAGGCCCCGTGGACTTGAACACTGTGCTTCAATGAATGCTAAGAGGAGCCCAGAGAACGAGAGGGCCATTCTACAGGGATTCACCCACAGACTGGGGTCTGCTATCAAACACTACTCTACCCAGCTCACAACCACAACCACAACCATACAGGCTCATTTACCTATAGCGCCAGATTCACTAGACACTTTGTCACTGCAAGGTTTGCACAACATTGGCTGGCTACAGCTTTTAAATCAACCTGCATATTTTTTTATTGGTTTTATACTGGGAAAAAATACAAATGCAACATGCAACAATTTCAAAGATTTTACTGAGTTACAGTTCAAATGAGAAAATTGGTCAATTTAAGTAGTTTAATTAGGCCCTAATCTATAGATTTCAAATGGCCTCAGGATCTTGTCACAGTATTTCTGTGCATTCAAATTGCCATCGATAAAATGCAATTGTGTTCGTTGTCCGTAGCTTATACCTGCCCATACCATAACCCCACCGCCACCATAGGGCACCATAGGGCACACAGTATACTGCTCGCCGAAACGATGCCATACACGTGGTCTGCGGTTGTGAGACCAGTTGGACGTACTGCCAAATTCTAAAACGACGCTGGAGGCGGCTTATGGTCGAGGAATGAACATTAAATTATCTGGCAACAGCTCTGGTTGACATTCCTGCAGTCAGCATGCCAATTGCACGCTCCCTCAACTTGAAATATCAGTGGTATTATGTTCTGTGACACAACTGCGCATTTTAGAGTGGCCTTTTATTGTTCCCATGACGAGGTGCACCTGTGTAATGATCATGCTGTTTAATCTGCTTCTTGATATGCCACACCTGTCAGGTGGATGGATTATCTTGACAGAGGAGAAATGTTCACTAACAGGGATGTAAACACATTGTGCACAAAATGAGAGAAATAAGCTTTTTGTTCATATGGAACATTTCTGGGATCTTTTATTTCAGTTCATGAAACATGAGACCAACACTTTACATGTTGCATTTATATTTTTGTTCAGTGTACATTTTCACTGTTAGCATTCATTTACTCCTGAAGTTGGGAAATTTGTGCGGCCTCAAACATTCCCGAATGCCACATAATGTAGTGTTAACCTTTTTATTTTCAGGAGATCCAGGTGTAAAAACATCTGGTTATAGCATATTAAAAACCCTACTAAGGAATGTATGGCTGGATGCTATTAGTCAACACCAGCTAAATGGTGTTAAGTTACAATGAAGCTATGGCCTGAACTACTCACTGCCTCGTCCCCTCATCTTTTTGATCAATTGCCCAGAGAACATCCCATTGTTACCAGAGCCATATTTAGGTTGTCACATTTTGCAATTGCAAACTCACCTCTCCAACTTTTTCCTTTGAACTGAGTCCGTGTGTGTACCCTACAATTGTTGGAGAACGATGTATGTATCACTGTGGGTTAGGACACGCTACTGACAGGACACGCTACTGACAGGAAGCCTGGATGTCACGAGGAAATTAGACATTCTCGCCTGTACATCCCATTGCATCACATTTCTGGAAATGCATTGAATTCCTCTCGTAGTTTCAGGGATGCAATTGTAAAGGTGTTTTCTCCTGGTAGTCATCCACATAGCGAACAGCTTTGTCACCTCTCACATTGACCTTCCATTGTTTGCATGTTGGGTTTATCCGTCGTTAGGATATGTGTTATGATATGTGTGTGCAAGGACTTTTCTAAATCCAACAGTTTTGTCTCATTGCTGAAACATGGTTATCCTGCCATGAACATTGCTCGTCAGTCCAATGAAATGCATTTGGTCAAAATAATCGTTGTCATATTTCACTTAGTTATTTTTATAATTCACTAAGGCTCATTAATAAAAATGTATTTTTTATTTTTAGTCATTCTTATCCAGAATGACTTGCAGGAGCAATTAGGATTAAGTGCCTTGCTCAAGGGCACAGACATATTTTTCACCAAGTTGGCTCAGGGATTTGAACCAGCAACCTTTCGGTTACTGGCCCAATGCACTGGCTACCTGCCACCAGGAATGCTTCAACTTGTGAAGTACTCCATCCACTTTTCTCTTAGTCTGAGACAAAAATGTTGTCTCCATGGTTCCAGTGATAAGACGTCATCTATGGTCTTCTACCCTCATTTCCATATTACAATACCACATCCACCATGACAAGAGCAGGTTTCTCTCCGGTGTGAGCCTTCGGGTTGTTGAGGGCATCGGGGTGCTATGACAACAGACCAGGTCTAAAGAAACACATTCTTGACAATTCCCCTGACATACAGTATCTGGTTCACAGTCAGCAACATCTACCTGACATTGGGGACACTGAGATGTGGGAGAGGTCTGACTGCAGCCAGTGGAGGAAACAAGTCATTTCATGCCCAGATAAGAGCGTAGGAATACAAGGCAGCCTTCCTGCTGTTTATATTAGTTGCTTGTCGTTTGTGCTAAATTTGTTTCTACTAATTCTAATTGTTGTACTGCACTGTCATGTTGACATGTGGACAGTGATGCCTGCTGGCTAGGCCAAGGTTATTGGTTCTACTCCAGTGGGATCGCATAATTGTAAGTGGTTTTGGATAAAAGCATTTGCCAAGTGGCATATATTATATTAAAATAAGATTGGGAACTTATTTTTAATAAAATGTCTCCAAACAGCCACATTCAAACACCAAATTTACGCCCACTCTCTTTTAGTGCACACTGTATCTCACTTTCTCTACACATCTCTCCCCATCCCCTCTCTGACTCCTATCCTTTTTGGGATACAAAACAAGTTGCACCTTTACTCTGAAAGTCCTCCCGATGCTGAGTTATAGTAGATTTAACCAAGGAGCTAAGGACTGGGAAATAGTTCATGTTCATGTGTGTGAGGAGGAGAGTCACCAGAACACAGTCCAACCATATTGCCCCTCACTGCAAGGACAATTTGCCACTGGCTGACTGGACTCAAACAAAACGGGAGAGAAAGGGGAGCACAGGACAACAGAGTTCCAGTGAAAGCTGGCAGACTGGATCCGCTCAGAGGAGCACAGAATGACATTACATAATCAGCCACTAAAAAAACAACCACAGTCATTAATTGGGCCTCAGTCGCAGGTTTGGGGAGGAGCGGTGCCAGGGGAGAGCCAGGCTGTTTACCACTTGAAGGGTTAATCAGAGAGTCTTGCAATATTAGGTGAATTAGGTAGAGCTGATAGCTTGATAAGCCTAGATACCTAATACTAGACAGAGAAGAGTGGCACGCTTCAAAAGTGTATCATATCATCTACCCATTTTTCCAGTACAATTATAAGGAGAGACAAAGCAACACATCTATTATACTTCATAAGAGCATCATTGCAGAGTATTGGGAGCCGAGAAGCATCAAAACTGCTGCTTTAATAGAAAAAGAACACCGTGGCCCAGACATTATTCCTTCAAGTACTGTACATAAACAGGCACAGGGCAGTCCATGTTGAGTGTCCAAGGAGCAGAACTCAATTCCTCTTTCCGTCATCTCTCCCCCTCTCTTTCACCCCCCCATTTTCCCACACCACTTGTGTGAAGTAAATTCTCATTAAGAACCAAATTGTTTTCAGATGCTGGCCGGGTGAAGTTTCCCAGGAAACGGCTGGGAAGCAGGGAACAGGCTGGGGTGGCAGGCAGTGTTGGAATGGGCAGAGGGAGAAAGAGAGAGATCCGGGCATGCCTCAAATCCCATTGCCAGGGTTCAGTGAGCTCCTTTTGCCATGTAAAATGTCTGCTGCCAGGCTCTTTTTGGACCTTTACAAATGGCAAGGAAGAAGCACTTTCAAGCCCTTAAGGAAATCATTTTCTTTCACATACATTACGAAATATACAGTATTTAATTCCTCACTTTTAGGGAAAACAAATCATTCTGATGTTATGCTAGAAACAAAGTTTAAAAATGTGAAGTAGATCAAATCAAATTTTATTTGTTACATGGCCTGAATACAAATGCTTACTTACAAAGTAATTAAAGAGCAGCAGTAAAATAACAATAGCGAGACTATATACAGGGGGTACCAGTACAGAGTCGATGTGCGGGGGCACCGGTTAGTTGAGGTAATATGTACATATTTAAAGTGACTATGCATAGATAATAACAGAGTAGCAATGGTGTAAAAGAGGGGGTGGGCAATGCAAATAGTCTGGGTAGCCATTTGATTAGATGTTCAGGAGTCTTAAGGCTTGGGGGTAGAAGCTGTTTAGAAGCCTCTTGGACCTAGACTTGACGCTCCGGGTACCGTTTGCCGTGCGGTAGCAGAGAGAACAGTCTGACTTTGGTGGCTGGTCTTTGATAATTTTCAGGGCCTTCCTCTGACACTGCCTGGTATAGAGGTCCTGGATGCCAGGAAGCTTGGCCCCGGTAATGTACTGGACCGTATATACTACCCTCTGTAGTACCTTGCGATCTGAGGCCGAGCAGTTGCCATACCAGGCAGTGATGCAACCCATCAGGATGCTCTCGATGGTGCAGCTGTAGAACCTTTTGAGGATCTGAGGACCCATGACAAATATTTTCAGTCTCCCGAGGGGGAATAGGTTTTGTCGTGCCCTCTTCACGACTGTCTTGGTGTGTTTGGACCATGAAATTTTGTTGGTGATGTGGACACCAAGGAACTTGCAGCTCTCAATCTGCTCCACTACGGTCCCGTCGATGAGAATGGGGGCGTGGCTCGGTCCTCCTTTTCCTCTAGTCCACAATCATCTCCTTTGTCTTGATTACGCTGAGGGAGAGGCTGATGTCCGACAGGAAATACAATAAAACTTTTATTTTATTAACTTTATTTAAAGGGAATTAAATATTGACAACCATGTTTCAATTAGTAACTTGAATCACAAAGAAACAGATAATTTGACACGCTATTCAAATAACAACCTTTTACCAAATGGTTCATTGTTGGACCAGATGGTTAATGCCCTAGAGTTAGGGGACGTGTTCCAATTCTTTCAACTCTCACTTCAACTGTTAGATCTATAATACCACATTCAATTAAGGGGCCCATTTAATCAAGCTGGGAAATGAGGTTTCTAGAGAAATCCAACCTTGGTCTTCAAAGATGTACGTTTGAATGCGTCAGCAAAACAATGCTTAGAGTGAAACCAAAATCCACATTGATTGAAAAAAACCTGTGAATGAATATGTGACTGAATGGTATGTTTAACAAACACCAAAACCCAGTTTGTGGTCTTGATTGAGTAGCTTCAAATAAATAGAAACCACCTTCATCACATGAAGTCACCCATCCTCTTTTTCCTGTTTTTTGAGATGGAAGATAAAAATATCTGATCTTTTTAAATGGGTGTTCATTTAATTTACAGCACAGAACTCTTCCCCAGACAGTCCTGATAATACCTTTTATTTGTTTCTGCACACAATGGCAGGCTATCAGCTCTAGACAATCTTTTACAGGCAGTTGTATGACTGCCTTCTGTCGCTCTTCCTTCAACCAAACCCTTTCTCTAAATCTAGGTTTTCATTACCAAAGTTCTCCATTTGGTGCCAAAATGCTCAACATGTAGGAAGCCTACATAGAAGCAATCTCACCAGATCAGGTTTCATATGTCTTCAAATAGATCATAAAATCATCTTAATTTCCTCACTTGGTGTCAGTGATATCACACTCTGATCTTGTGAGAGTTAACCCCTGTTTACTGTCAATTTTGTCACTTTCATGGATTATGTGTTGGCTGAAACGCTGGCAAATGAGTCCAAGACTGGAGGTTTAGGAAACACACTCTGCTTCCCCATCCCAGCACAATGGTAGTGCCTCACTCACTCTGTTCATTCAAAGCAGGTCATTGAAAGAGCTGTTGTGTAGAGACAAGATGGGGCCCGCAAACCCCTTCACTGTTGGCCTGCATGTTGGCCTCAAACCCTTTCTCTAAATCTAGGTTTTCATTACCAAAGTTCTCCATTTGGTGCCAAAATGCTGCATTTCTCTGAACATTATATTGATTTAATGAAAGTGGTCAGATAATGTCAAATACTTTATTGAAGGGAAGGAGATTGGATTTACAGGTCTTTTCCACATCATCTCCAGGCATCTTTGTTTACACTGTAGGCTACACTGATGCAAGAGCTTGGGTATTGCCTGAACCAGCCCCATAAAAGTTCTGCTCTCTGGGTATAGTTTTACAATGCATGAATGACCTAGAATACAATGAATCAACTAGAATCTAAACTCCAAACACATTCCAGTCAGATTAGAGCAGGGGCCTCAAACTCTTCTTCCTTTTTGGTATAATGGTGTTTGCAACAATTATATGTGCATTTCGCCACCTACTGTACAGGTGGATAATAATGATCCAAAAAGGAACAAATGTGGGGTCAAATATTTAAATTCCTTACAAACTATCAGTAATGAAATATTAAACTAAATCAGCCTGGTTTTCTGTTTTAATCAGGTCCCGACACAGGCTCAGGAGGATTCTGTGATGGCGGGACATTTCCTGGCAGTGCTTCTGCCGTTAAGTCTTGGAGGCCCAAAACCTTCTCTGCTGCAGATATAATGTCCAGCTTCTTGGACTTCTTGAACACTTATGCAGTACAATTAATAACTGTGACTATAAATGCTACAAAAACCACCTTTTCACAATAAGTGTATCCAGATCACTTGATTGAAGTATAACATTTTCTGTGGCCTCTTGCCCTCTCAATGCTCTTCACTGCCTCCACATAGGAGATTTGCTGTACAGCCTTGATCCTTGACACCTCAACCCCTTTCACCCTAACAGGGCACTCTGGGAATTCGGGAAATATGATCCCCACCAAAGTTGCAACATTTTAAATTCAGACTTTTCAAAAACATATTCCTTCCGTCTGTAAACACTTAACACATGACCAAACTTTTTACACTTCTTTCATTGCATCAGGTTTTGCATGAACGCTCTTACGGCGATAAATACTCATCAAACATCAATAATACAGATACACTTAGCTCCCTTTTCCCTCCATACCAGTCAAGCGACGTACATTAACTACTCCTGGAATTTTTTTCCCAAAGATATTGATTATCATTGTCCAACCGACGCCAGAGATAACACCTTTTACTGGTGCCCTGCTCTGAAAATCAAAGCTGTTTACTTCATGCGTCAATAATTTCGTGAGGCACAATGCACACTGCTTTTGCTCTTTAGATATACACCATATTACTCCTGGTTACATTGACTACATCCACTTTTTCCAACGCCGCCTTCACCATCCTTGTGGCTTCAAAAGGGTTTCCCAAATAAACACCTTGATCCAAATAAACATCTTTATCCAAATAAACATATTTATCCAAATAAACATCTTTATCCAAATTGATCCAAATAAACATCTTTATCCAAATAAACATCTTGATCCAAATAAACATCTTTCTCCAAATTAAACATCTTGATCCAAATTAAACATCTTGATCCAAATAAACATCTTGATCCAAATAAACATCTTTCTCCAAATAAACATCTTTATCCAAATAAACATCTTTATCCAAGTAAACACCTTGATCCAATTAAACATCTTTATCCAAATAAACATCTTTATCCAAATTGATCCAAATAAACATCTTTATCCAAATAAACATCTTGATCCAAATAAACATCTTTCTCCAAATTAAACATCTTGATCCAAATTAAACATCTTGATCCAAATAAACATCTTGATCCAAATAAACATCTTTCTCCAAATAAACATCTTTATCCAAATAAACATCTTTATCCAAGTAAACACCTTGATCCAATTAAACATCTTTATCCAAATAAAAATCTTGATCCAAATTAAACATCTTTCTCCAAATAAACATCTTTCTCCAAATAAACATCTTTCTCCAAATAAACATCTTTCTCGAAAAAAGTATTCATCATCTATCCTTTGGTCTGATGAGTCCAAATGTAAGATTTTTAGTTCCAACCGCTGTGTCTTTGTGAGACGCAAAGTAGGTGAACAGATGATCTCTGCATGTGTGGTTCCCACCGTGAAGCATGGAGGAGGAGGTGTTATGGTGTAGGGGTGCTTTGCTGGTGACAGTGTCAGGGATTTATTTATAATTCAAGGCACACTTAACCAGCATGGCTACAGTACCACAGCATTATGCAACGCCATCTCATCTGGTTTGCTTTTAGTGGGACTATCATTTGTTTTTCAACAGGACAATAACCCAACACACCTCCAGGCTGTGTAAGAGTTATTTGACCAAGAAGGAGAGTGATGGCGTGCTGCATCAGATGACGTGGCCTCCACAATCACCAGACCTCAACCTAATTGAGATGGTTTGGGATGAGTTGGACCGCAGAGTGAAGGAAAAGCAGTCAACATGTGCTCAGCATATGTGGGAACTCCTTCAAGACTGTTGGAAAAGCATTCCAGGTGAAGCTGGTCGAGAGAATGCCAAGAGTGTGCAAAGCTGTCATCAAGGCAGTGGGTGGCTATTTGAGGAATTTCAAATATATTTTGATTTGTTTAACACTTTTTTGTTAACTACATGATTCCATATGTGATATTTCATAGTTTTGATTCTACAATGTAGAAACTTTTGACTGGTACTGTATGTGAAAGTGTATAGTGGCTACACAAGCTTTTAGTGCCAAGTGGCTCCAAACAGTTTTGTAAGAATTATGCTTTGTATTCTTAAGTGAATTCTTTAATGAATGCAAGCATGTTGTACGTACCAGCTTGTATATCTTCTGTCATAACTAATGACGGACCATTTTAAAACTGCAGCGGTCTGTTTTCTGCTAGGTTTAGCACTTTGGCTAGCTAGCTAGCCTACTCTGTGGTCAAGACAGTTGTTAAAACGTGTGGTGTTAGCCACATATAAAAAAGCGTGATATTTTGACATTACGAAGCTGTACTTTATTGGGCTTGGGTTAGTAGGTGCAAAGGACATCACCGTAAAGGGATTAGAAATTGTAAAGCAATGAATTTGTGTCTACTAGGAAGCGTACACGTCCACATTGACAGTTGCACTGGTATGGTTAATATTATATACTACTTGTGAATGCGGTGACAGACTGACAGTGATATTGTGTGCATGCTACAATCCCTCGATCACCTGTACATTTTGAAGTCAGCCCTCAAGTAGTCCAGAGCAGGTGATAACTGCATCAGGGTATAATCCCTTCTGAAGTGCATGTTATTGACTTTGCTTCTAGTTTCAGATCAAAACAAAAGTACTGGTATGACATTACATTCAATTTTCTTTAGTTGAAATGACCATTGAAGTGAGTGGCTGGAAATCTTACAGACTGCGGCTTCAGTGATCGTTCCCACTCCTAGTGTTTTCTTAAAAATGGAGTAAACGTCACAAATTGTATAGTTTATAGACACACATTGTATGTTTGCTAAACAACAGCTCAAGCTGGCAGAATGGGGACAAAGGTTGCCATCAGATAAAGTGAATCCATTATTGCATTTTACATGACACCACTGTTTTTTAAGCAAATTCAAAGACATTGTGTGTTTTGAGTGTGATGATCTTTGACCTTAGGAGGACTATGGACGGAAGCTGATACTGGCCGACGGGGACATGGTGAAACAGAAGGCTGATTAGCTCCTGAAAGAGTCTGAGGTCAGTGAGGTGGAATGTCTTGTGGTAGGAGATCCATTTGTGTAAGGGAGACCATTGATTACTGGACTTGTTTTTTATGCTGTTAAAGTTGTTCATGAACCTATTAACCCAGGCCTTAGCCAAACTGTCTCACCACTGCTCCAATAGGGTCAAGCCGACTTGGGGAAGATCTTAAAGAGCCTAGGACTGTTACACTATCCTCTCTGTTGCAGGAGAGCATGTCCCCACACTTCACTATACCAAGTCCCTCATGTACACTGCTCAACAAAAATAAAGGGAACACTAAAATAACACATCCTAGATCTGAATGAATGAAGTATTCTTATTAAATACTTTTTTCTTTACATAGTTGAATGTGCTGACAACAAAATCACACAAAAATTATCAACGGAAGTCAAATTTACCAACCCATGGAGGTCTGGATTTGGAGTCACACTCAAAATTAAAGTGGAAAACCACACTACAAGCTGATCCAACTTTGATGTAATGTCCTTAAAACAAGTCAAAATGAGGCTCAGTAGTGTGTGTGGCCTCCACGTGCCTGTATGACCTTCCTACAATGCCTGGGCATGCTCCTGATGAGGTGGCGGATGGTCTCCTGAGGGATCTCCACCCAGACCTGGACTAAAGCATCCGCCAACTCCTGGACAGTCTGTGGTGCAATGTGGCGTTGGTGGATGGAGCGAGACATGATGTCCCAGATGTGCTCAATTGGATTCAGGTCTGGGGAACGGGCGGGCCAGTCCATAGCATCAATGCCGTCCTATTGCAGGAACTGCTAACACACTCCAGCCACATGAGGTCTAGCATTATCTTGCATTAGGAGGAACCCAGGGCCAACCGCACCAGCATATGGTCTCACAAGGGGTCTGAGGATCTCATCTCGGTACCTAATGGCAGTCAGGCTACCTCTGGCGAGCACATGGAGTGCTGTGCGGCCCCCCAAAGAAATGCCACCCTCACACCATGACTGACCCACCGCCAAACCGGTCATGCTGGAGGATGTTGCAGGCAGCAGAACGTTCTCCACGGCGTCTCCAGACTGTCACGTCTGTCACATGTGCTCAGTGTGAACCTGCTTTCATCTGTGAAGAGCACAGGGCGCCAGTGGCGAATTTGCCAATCTTGGTGTTCTCTGGCAAATGTCAAACGTCCTGCACAGTGTTGGGCTGTAAGCACAACCCCCACCTGTGGACGTCTGGCCCTCATACCACCCTCATGGAATCTGTTTCTGACCGTTTGAGCAGACACATGCACATTTGTGACCTGCTGGAGGTCATTTTGCAGGACTCTGGTAGTGCTCCTCCTGCTCCTCCTTGCACAAAGGCGGAGGTAGCGGTCCTGCTGCTGGGTTGTTGCCCTCCTACGGCCTCCTCCATGTCTCCTGATGTACTGTCATGTCTCCTGGTAGCGCCTCCATGCTCTGGACACTATGCTGACAGACACAGCAAACCTTCTTGCCACAGCTCGCATTGACGTCCCATCCTGGATGAGCTACACTACCTGAGCCACTTGTGTGGGTTGTAGACTCCGTCTCATGCTACCACTAGAGTGAAAGCACCACCAGCATTCAAAAGTGACCAAAACATCAGTCAGGAAGCCTGGGAACTGAGAAGTGGTCTGTGGTCACCACCTGCAGAACCACTCCTTTATTGGGGGTGTCTTGCTAATTGCCAATAATTTCCACCTGTTGTCTATTCCATTTGCACAAGAGCATGTGAAATGTATTGTCAATCAGTGTTGCTTCCTAAGTGGACAGTTTGATTTCACAGAAGTGTGATTGACTTGGAGTTACATTGTGTTGTTTAAGTGTTCCCTTTATTTTTTTGAGCAGTGTATATGTCACAGGCGCCATCCTACATCCGACACCAGTGTAGTGAATAGCATCAGTGTAATGCATCTTGTGGTTCTTGAAATCATGTCTCCCTGGCAGTGGGCGGAAACAAATCAGTAACACTTTACTTGAAGTGTTGTTCAAAATCATGACACATCCATAACAGTAGCTAGGTTTCCATCCAATTGGCGATAGATTTTCATGTGAATATTCTATGGATGAAAACGGGCTTAGTGTCATAACCGCATCTTTAAATGTCATAACCGCATCTTTAAATGTCATAACCGCATCTTTAAGTGTCATAACCGCATCTTTAAATGTCATAACCGCATCTTTAAATGTCATAACCGCATCTTTAAATGTCATAACCGCATCTTTAAGTGTCATAACCGCATCTTTAAATGTCATAACCGCATCTTTAAATGTCATAACCGCATCTTTAAATGTCATAACCGCATCTTTAAGTGTCATAACCGCATCTTTAAATGTCATGTCTTTAAATGTCATAACCGCATCTTTAAATGTCATCTTTTTAAGTGTCATAACCGCATCTTTAAATGTCATAACCGCATCTTTAAATGTCATAACCGCATCTTTAAATGTCATAACCGCATCTTTAAATGTCATAACCGCATCTTTAAATGTCATAACCGCATCTTTAAGTGTCATAACCGCATCTTTAAGTGTCATAACCGCATCTTTAAGTGTCATAACCGCATCTTTAAATGTCATAACCGCATCTTTAAATGTCATAACACATGAAAGACATTTTCATTTTTATATAGAAGGCTTATGTCAACTGGAATGACATGACTTATTGTATATGTGCCTATCAAACCTTATTATATATGTGCCTGTCATGACCTATATATTTACGCTAAGGAGAGATCTCCATGTGATCAACATAAATTCATGGTTATCTCGGACTGACGTGGAGAAACACTTACACATATCCATACATACTGTCTCTTGTGGCTCAGTGGGCAGAGCATGGTGTATGAAATGCCTGAGTTGTGGGTTTGATTCCCACTTGCTGTAAGTTGCTCTGGATAAAAGCATCTTCTAAATGACTGTAATGGACTTTTCCTGTTTACACTGCTCTAATGAAATGAATGTACTAACACTTCTTGACACACAGTGATTGACTATGGTGAGATGTTATATCACACATACTGTACACACACAACTCACCATCATAAGTTAGTAAGTATATACAGTAACCTCATTATAAACAAGTTAGAATCTGGTTGAAATAACATCATTACAAACTGGTTGAAATAAGTTGCTTTAATGAACACCACTGTTTTTCCTCTAAACCTGCAGTTGATGCTTGCCATCATAAGCAACATCACATGCCACAAATATTTTAAATCTCATGACCTCGGTATGTTTCAGTCCGCAATGACTACCAACTGCAGTTTCTATTTGCTTTCCATACAAATGGAAACGGAACTAATTGAAATTGCTACAAAAACACTATCTCACAAAATCGTTTGGTATGACTGCGATGTTCAACGGAGCACCACACAATTAAGCAAAGTGTTTTTGCAGCTATTTTCCAATGGGGAAATGTTCTATGGAAACTAGTAGGACAAAACTGGACCTAACTGCTGTGTAAACACAGCAAAGTCTCTGGAAAGATCCACTGATTCATTGTACTGCACCTCCCATCTGCTAGAGCCACTTGAATGGTACTCAACGTCTCTGGAAAGATCCACTGATTCATTGTACTGCACCTCCCATCTGCTAGAGCCACTTGAATGGTACTCTACGTCTCTGGAAAGATCCACTGATTCATTGTACTGCACCTCCATCTGCTAGAGCCACTTGAATGGTACTCTACGTCTCTGGAAAGATCCACTGATTCATTGTACTGCACCTCCATCTGCTAGAGCCATTGAATGGTACTCTACGTCCTGGTGAAGATCAGAATGTTTCTCTGCTCTTCTCCCCACCAAAACCACTGACCAGGAGGAGGGGAGCAGGAGTTCAGTCAAATTCTCCACTTTCCATCACGGTCACGATTTGCTCCAAGGAATGTTGGGGTTTAATAATGTTAATGACATCTAAAAACCAAGGATTCTGTTTGGGCCAAGTTTGGCTTTTGAAATAAATAAATCAAGCAGTCGAACAATAAGAGTCTGACTGCCCAAAGTACATCCAAAACCAACCTTACTGTAGCAAACTGCCAGTTGGTTTGGAATGGAAATAGAGCAGCAAAGTGAAATGGTAGACTTCATTACTTTGTCAGGTTTCTAAGGCAGCATCAGGCCATGTTTATAGTAACACTTGATGTTTATTTGGTTCTACCTCCACCACCCACAGTGACATGGTCCTGAGAGAAGTGAATGCTGGAATACAATGCAGGGTCATCCATAATGCCTCCATGAACGCAGTTGAATGCTGTGGCCTCCAGGTAAGTCCACTCAAAGACATGTTGTAACCTAAAACTCACTACATCCCCACAAACATTGTCAAAAGAGCCATCATATTACGTCTGGTCTACTACATTTACATTACATTTACATTTAAGTCATTTAGCAGACGCTCTTATCCAGAGCGACTTACAAATTGGTGCATTCACCTTATGACATCTGAACTATTCTGTAGCAACGTCCCATTAAAGCAATCAAAGAGCATAAATGCCATTGGGTAAGAATATCTTTGAACTGAGACGGCAGAGCAGCACGTATCCCGCTGAATGTCCAGGCCAGCCCAGGACATCATAATGTGGCCCTGCATTGACCTGTCAGGGGAGCATTGTGAGCGCGTGAGCCCAGCTGTCCCACCCTGCCTCTGATGTGGGGGCTGCTAGCTTAGCACAGCTGTGTCTCTCCCCAGTACCTCACAGATTAGCCCCGCTAACATAAGTGCTGGCAATTGCCAGGGTCTTCATTAGTGGGTAGTGGAGCGCATCAGATGCACTAATTGGAAGCGATCTGGCATCTCAAAGCCATTGCCAGTGAGCAATAACCGAAGAGAAGGAGGCTTTGCTTTTCTAATGAAGTGCCCAATGCCTGTCGCAAGGGGTCAAGATTTGGTGTGTTTTCCCTGCCTGTGGAACACACTGTTTCTACTGTGTTTCACCATCTCCCTCAGGAGAGGGTTATACTCCCATGAGGGCGTATACTATATTTGCCTGTATAATTTACCTTTCTACTGTGTTTCACCATCTCCCGTAGGGGAGGGTTATACTCCCCTGAGGGCGTATACTATATTTCCCTGTATAATTTACCTTTCTGTTTTAAATGTATTCCTTGTGATACTACTAATAACACATGTTAGAAAATGACCAACTTCAGCTCAGATTACTTGGAATATGTGGGTTGAGAATTAGTATATTTTGTAAAACATTAGTGTAACAATTTGAAATTGGTTTCAAATAACAGGTAAATAGATGGCTAAAATGAGCTATTACAACTGCTCTCTAATTCAGTTTTTTAAATGGTAAGAAATATATTATGAAAATGCCAGTTTAATGTGTCTTATCAGACCGGCACTATCAAACAGTGTTTTGTTCTTGCACTGCAGTGCTCTTGTGTTAGCTTTTTGGTGAAAGGGGTGGGTTGGGTCGGGTCCTAGTGCATGTTTTGGGTCTGTGTGCTCGCACGTCTTTGCCATGTGATTTTTTATATACTGAAAAACAAAGTCGGTTAAAAACACACACACACACACACACACACACACACACACACACACACACACACACACACACACACACACACACACACACACACACACACACACACACACACACACACACACACACACACACACACACACACACACACACACACACACAATCGATAAGCTCACAGGAGCACTAAGAGACGCACAGATTCTCAGACAAGTGAACCAGAACCACAAACTCTTTATTTGAGAAACTGACCATTCTTGTCCAATGCTGTTGTACCCCATCAGAATGCAAAATATAAGCTTGTTTTACACCAATGTTAGTAAATTATGTAAACAAAAACAGTATATTCTCAACATGGTTAAAAATATTGTCATGATATGGTCATCCATGGCTCTTTCTATGAATTTGAGTGGTTACCTTTCTCCAGGCCCATCCCTCAGCTTTTTACCAAACCAGAGGCGGTGTGGCTGCTTTGTTATTGTTTCAAATAACGATTCTAGCTTTAAATCATGTTGTGTACATTTCTTTTGGACAGCTGTAGAACTTTGGAGAGACTGTGTCCATTGTGTTCTGGACAGACACCTGGAGACCGGAAACATTCTATGATGAAACCAAGTAGAACAGGGACTTAGGGATGCACACACTATGCCTGATTGGTGAGTGCTACAATTTCTTTGAAGTTATCAATACAAACAGATTTACAAAGTGGAAAATATGTACAGAGTAGTATGCATACACTCACTGGACAGTTTTAGGTACACCACCCCATTCATAGATGGTGCCTACAGACAGACAGGAGTCAATTGGCCATAGCTTGCTATATAAAGCAAGCAGAGAGGCATCCAGTTACTGTTTGATTGAACGTTAGAATGGGAAAAACAAGTGACCTAAGCGACTCTGAGCGTGGTATGATGGTTGGTGCCTGGCGCGCCGGATCCAGTATCGGCCGCCCTCCTCTGCATTTCACACATGACACTGTCTAGGGTTTACCGAGAATGAAGCGACAAACAAAAAACATCCAGTCAGCGGCAGCCCTGTGGGGGAAAACAACTCGTTGATGAGAGAGGTCGAAGGAGGATGGCAAGAACTGTGCACGCTAACAGGGTGGCCACAAACAGTCAAATAATAGCTCAATAAAACAGTGGTATGAAGTACGGCATCTCGGAACGCACAACTTGTCGATCCTTGTCAAGGATGGGCTATTTGCACTGACCCTACACACATTCACTAGACTATATATTTACACACTATATGCACACATACATACTCATTAGACATATAGAGTTGAAGTTGGAAGCTTACATACACCTGAGCTAAATCCTAGTAAAAGTTCCCTGTCTTAAGTCACTTAGGATCACCACTTTATTTTAAGAATGTGAAATGTCAGAATAATAGTAGAGAGAATGATTTATTTCCGCTTTTATTTCTTTCATCACATTCCCAGAGGGTCAGAAGTTTACATGCACTCAATTAGTATTTGGTAGCATTGCCTTTAAATTGTTTAACTTGGGTCAAACGTTTCAGGTAGACTTCCACAAACTTCCCACAATAAGTTGGGTGAATTTTGGCCTATTCCTTCTGGTGTAACAGAGTCAGGTTTGTTGGCCTCCTTGCTCGCACACGCTTTTTCAGTTCTGCCCACAAATTTTCTATAGGATTGAGGTCAGAGCCTTGTGATGGCCACTTCAATACCTTGACTTTGTTGTCCTTAAGCCATTTTTCCACAACTTTGGAAGTATGCTTGGGGCCATTGTTTATTTGGAAGACCCATTTGTGACCAAGCTTTAACTTCCTGACTGATGTCTTGAGATGTTGCTTCAATATATCCACCTAATTTTCCTTCCTCATTTTGCCATCTATTTTGGTAGAGATGGTGTTCTTCGGCTTGCAAGCCTCCCCCGTTATCCTTCAAACATAAAGATGGTCATTGTGGCCAAACAGTTCTCTTTTTGTTTCATCAGACCAGAGGACATTTCTCCAAAAAGTACGATCTTTGTCCCCATGTGCAGTTGCAAACCGTAGTCTTGCTTTTTTATGGCGGTTTTGGAGCAGTGGCATCTTCCTTGCTGAACGGCCATTCAGGTCATGTGGATATAGATACTTTTGTACCTGTTTCCTCCAGCATCTTCACAAGGTCCTTTGCTGTTGTTCTAGGATTGATTTGCACTTTTTGCACCAAAGTACATTCATCTCTAGGAGACAGAACGCATCTCCTTCCTGAGCGGTATGACGGCTGCACGGTCCCATGGTGATCATACTTGCATACTATTGTTTGTACAGATGAACATGGTACCTTCAGCCGTTTGGAAATTGCTCCCAAGGATGAACCAGACTTGTGGAGGTCTACCATTTTTTATTTATTTTTATTTTCCCATGATGTCAAGCAAAGAGGCGCTGAGTTTGAAGGTAGGCTTTGAAATAGGTACACCTCCAATTGACTCAAATGATGTCAATTAGCCTATCAGAAGCTTCTAAAGCCATGACATCATTTTCTGGAATATTCCAAGCTGTTTAAAGGCACAGTCAACTTAGTGTAAGTAAACTTCTGACCCACTGGAATTGTGATACAATGAATTATAAGTGAAATAATCTTTCTGTAAACAATTGTTGTAAAAATGACTTGTGTTATGCACAAAGTAGATATCCTAAATGACTTTCCCAAACTATAGCTTGTTAAGAAGAAATTTGTGAAGTGGTTGAAAAACGAGTTTTAATGACTCCAACTTAATGACACCAACCTAAGCATTTCACGTTAAAGTCTACACCTGTTGTGTTCGGCGCAGGTAACAAATAAAGTTTGATTTGATTTTTATTTATTTAGTGTGTTTACGTGTGTGTCATTCATTTCTACACACTTTCACCCCTGGGAGGCTGGGACTGAACAAAGCCCTCATATTATGACTGTTTCTGCTCCAAATACAAACAGCCCTTTCCCCCTGTGTGTGCCATCCCTGGGTGCATATTAAGCAGGCCTCAACCACAGTCACAATAGCAGACTGTTTGTTTCTGTAATGGGGAGACGGCTATGAGGCAGATGGCCCGAAAGCTCATCATTTATATTTATTTGAGCTAGCGAAGCGCACACGGGAGAGCTCTATAATTCAAGGTAATGGATGAAGCGGAGTCTGTGAGTTTAGGGTCACTCCCCTAAGTGTCCTATGTGTCCCCAGCTGCAAAAAGGGTGTATGTGTGGGTTTGTATATATGTGAGTTCTCTGATGTTAACCCCATTGACATTAACCCCATTATTCAATTGTGTAACTGGGGAAGCCTGGCATTAGCAGTCACCTCCACACCCCAAAAGGGTGAACAAGTGCAGACAACAAAAGCAGAGGCATGCATTACTCTGATTGGGTCATCTATCATGATGACTCCCTCAGACAACATGTACTCCATAATTCTACATGACAAAGAGGGAATCCCCATCACTATGATGGAACTAGCAGGACCATTGTTGATTGTCTTTGTGTAAGTGTCAGTGAAATTTGATGTTTCATATTATCCATCAAAATGATGTATGACTACTATGCTGGTGTGGTTTTGCATTCTCCAGAAGCATTTTCCTGAAAATGTAATGGTGCAAAGGTGACCAGAGAAGGCTAAAAGACATAATCAGATTGGTCTTGGGTCATTTGGAAAAGAAGTTGTTCATGACCAGTTTAAGGGAAAAAACAAATGGTCCACATCTGTGGAATGATTCTTCACCACTTAGTAAATCACTTTGTAAATCAACTGTTTTGGACAACAGTTAATCTTATGTCACACTAATACTTTTCATGTATCGGTTTGCAGAAAGGTTGTAAACTGCTTGTTAACTGCTTGTTCAGTCTATATTTCTCCCAGATTTACTGGTTCATATATATGTGCATATACACACACACACTACCGTTCAAAAGTTTGGGGTCACTTAGAAATTTCATTGTTTTTGAAAGAAAAGCCCATTTTTTTGTCAATAAAAATAACATCAAATTGATCAGAAACAGAGCATAGACACTTAATGTTGTAAATGACTATTGCAGCTGGAAATGGCTGATCTTTAATGGAATATCTACATAGGTGTACAGAGGCCCATTCTCAGAAACCATCGCTCCTGTGTTCCAATTGCACGTTGTGTTAGCTAATCCAAGTTTATAATTTTAAAAAGGCTAATTGATCATTAGAAAACCTTTTTGCAATTATGTTAGCACAGCTGAAAAATTGGCATTGTTATGACTAGTTGAGTAACGGGAGCATGAGCATTTGTGGGTTCGATTACAGGCTCAAAATGGCCAGAAACAAAGATCTTTCTTCTGAAACTCGTCAGTCTATTCTTGTTCTGAGAAATAAAGGCTATTCCATGCGAGAAATTGCCAAGAAACTGAAGATCTCGAACAACGCTGTGTACTACTCCCTTCACAGAACAGCGCAAACTGGCTCTAACTAGAATAGAAAGAGGAGTGGGAGTCCCTGGTGCACAACTGAGCAAGAGGACAAGTACATTAGTGTCTAGT
The DNA here is from genome assembly GCF_021184085.1 of Oncorhynchus gorbuscha. Lineage (NCBI taxonomy): Eukaryota > Metazoa > Chordata > Actinopteri > Salmoniformes > Salmonidae > Oncorhynchus > Oncorhynchus gorbuscha. The sequence goes on from NC_060174.1 coordinate 15,922,390, forward strand.
TTGAGAAACAGATGCCTCACAAGTCCTCAACTGGCAGCTTCATTAAATAGTACCTGCAAAACACCAGTCTCAACTGAAAAAGCGTGTGCAAGCAAGGAGGCCTACAAACCTGATTCAGTTACACCAGCTCTGTCAGGGGGAATGGGACTAAATTCATTGTGGGAAGCTTGTGGAAGGCTACCCGAAACATTTGACCCAAGTTAAACAATTTAAAGGCAATGCTACCAAATACTAATTGAGTATGTAAACTTCTGACCCTCTGGGAATGTGATGAAAGAAATAAAAGCGGAAATAAATCACTTATGACATTTCACATTCTTAAAATAAAGTGGTGATCCTAACTGACCTAAGACAAGTTTTACTTGTATTAAATGTCAGGAATTGTGAAAAACTGAGTTTAAATGTATACGGTGTATGTAAACTTCCGACTTCAACTGTATATCGCTTTTCTTGTAGACATTTTCTGTAGATTTACATGAGACTCCACTGTTATTATAAACAGAACATAGATATAAACGCAACATGCAACAATTTCTAAGATTTTACTGAGGTACAATTAATTTAAGGAAATCAGTTAATTTAAATAAATTCATTAGGCCCTGATCTATGGATTTCACATGACTGGGCAGGGGCTCAGCCATGGGTGGGTCAGCCAATCAGAATTAGTTTTTCCCCTCAAAAGTGCTTTATTACAGACAAATAATCCTCAGTTTCATCAGCTGTCCGGGTGACTAGTCTCAGACGATCCTGCAGGTGAAGAAGCCGGACGTGGAAGTCCTGGGCTGGATTGGTTACACATGGTCTACGGTTGTGAAGCCGGTTGGATGCACTGCCAAATTCTCTGAAACGACGGAGGCGGCTTATGGTGGAGAAATGAACATAACATTTTTTTGGCAACAGCTCTGGTGGACATTCCTGCAGTCAGCATGCCAATTGCACACTCCCTCAAAACTTGACATTTTTAGAGTGGTCTTTTATTGTCCCCAGCACAACGTGCAGCTGTGTAATGATCATGCAGTTTAATCAACTTCTTGACATGCCACACCTGGTAGATGGATGGATAATCTTGGCAAAGGACAAATGATCACTAAGAGGGATGTAAACAAATTTGTGCACATAATTTGAGAGAAGCCTTTTGTGCTTATGGAAAATTACAGGTATCTTTAATTTCAGCTCATGAAACATGGGACCAACACTACATGTTGCGCTTATATTATAGTTCTGATTCTAGCACCAGAATGAAGCACTGGCAACAACAAAAAAACAGCTAGATTTCAATGTGTTGAAATAAAATAGAGATATTCCGTTTGACCTACACAGTACAGTGCTGGGTGCTTGGCATAAGGCCACGTCCTTCATTGTGAATGTCTTCACTGCTTACAAAGGGCTTGTCTTGTCTACACTTGTCAATTAGATGCAGCTTTTAAATTCCGAACAAGATGTCTCCTCCACAGCACTTGTAGCAGTGGAAGCTGCGGAGGGGAGGACGGCTCATAATAATGGCTGGAACAGAGAGAATGAAATGGCATCAAACACATGGAAACCATGTTTGATGTATTTGATAACAATCCACTCCAGCCATTACCATGAGCCCTTTACTCCCCAATTAAGGTGCCACCGACTTCCTGTGACTTGTAGGTCTGGTCAGTATGAACCCATTGGCCTTACATTACTCCAGACCTCCACTCCAGCCATTACCATGAGCCCTTACTCCCCAATTAAGGTGCCACCGACTTCCTGTGACTTGTAGGTCTGGTCAGTATGAACCCATTGGCCTTACATTACTCCAGACCTCCACGGCAGCCATTTCATTGTTTTTCAAACAAAATAGTGGGCTTTGAATGTACATAAAAGCAATACCACTGATTGTCTCTCTCCCTCCAGCCATTAGTGAGGAGAAGATGTGTGGTCTCGCCAGGGTGGGAGCCGAGGACCAGGCCATCCAAGACGGCATCTTGTGACCTGGCGGCCCACTACACTCCATGATCGTGACGGGTCACCTGCACCCGCTGGAGATAGACATGCTCTGTCTGTCAGCCATCACCCCCGACATACAGCAGGACCTCATGACAGCTCAACGTACAACTCCTAATGCACACACCCCATCTCAAAACTGACTCTCAGGATCTCTGAAGGTTCTCCAAAGACAGTGAGACAGTTCCACCCAGGGCCATGTGTTGTATAGGCCTACCAACTCTTATCCATACCGTTGTTGACTTGACTAACAGATGAATGACACAAATGCAGCAGTAGGGTCAGGGTGATGGATCAACATCATGCCATAAAAGGAGAGCCAGTGATTGCTTTAGGGCTATTGTACTCTGAATATGCCAATGTATCCGGTAGTTTAATCTCACTATGGCCTTGGAATCAGGGTCAACAAATTCTTGACGCTCGCTGGTCGTTGTCTGTATTGTCATAAAATGTCATTAGCCTGATTGAGGAGGAAATGAAGAAAAAGGTCACGGAGGAACACAACTGCTCAGTAACAGTGACTTGGTAAAAAGTGAAGCTGTTCTGTAGTCTTGTATTGGAAAATGACAACACAGACTAAGGAAAATGCAATCAGTTATTTTAGGGTCAGTTACCCAGACCCAGATCAACCAATTCTTTAAAACCACTTTTTAATTGAGATTATCCAAAGAGAATGCTTTTAGGTGATCAAATTGTTACGAGTGTTTGCTACTTCCCATTTTTATTTTCTTAGGCAAATCGGAGACAACCTGGAATGCTATAGCCACCTTTTTCTGGGTCTGTAAAACCAGCCTTAATAGTATGACATTTGGTAAAGTAATTATTTACAGATAGGAAATCATGGATGACAAACAGAGCAATTTCCTTGTTTAAAGATATGCACCACCTGTCAAATATGTAACAATTAACAGTGGAACTAAACAAACATTGAGATATACACAGGCTTAGACAAACCTTTTCAAGGTGAAGTTTAAACTATTATCCCATGTCAACCTCCATTCCTGCAAACACAAATAATGAGAAAGAATATAAACTGTGCAGTAAAATCATTTATTACATTTCAAAAGAAGATTGGAACTGGCCAACTGCAAACTTAAGACCAATGAGGATAATAAAATGCTTTTTAGGGTTTTAGGCTAACTTCATTTTGATGTCTGTTTCAACCATCCCCTTTAACAAGGTGGTAAGCAGCTGTTCATGGTTCAAATAAAGCTGCTGTGTGCCATCCAGAGAATTATGTCAAGCGTGGTCAAGAGGAATTCTTACAACTTTCCCTTAGGAAAAATTACCCTGACAACTCTTAAAAGGATGTTTGATCAAAGATGGAGCCAAAAGAGTTGGAATAAGACCCATGTCGGCCGTCTGACTCCCTCCGGGCCTTGAAGGACATGATGATTCCAGTCACACATAGTAAACGAATGGCTTCTCACATGACGATATGACTGATTGTCCATTATTTGATTCAAAAGGCACTTAAGAAACCCCGAATGACAGTTGAATGGCTCAAGTGTGCAAAGTGCAACTAAATGGCCAAACGGAATATGCCCCCTAGGTAATTATGTGGGACTGGTATGATAGACGTACAAACGTTGGCTTAACACAAAACGTCCATTGAAGTGTACTTAAACTCCTATCAGACAATAGTTCAATTAATTAAAACCCCATCTTAATGGGAAAAAGGATCTAACCAAGACATGCAGTATGGCCCGTGAGTTCTCAGACAAATGTCCTAAACAGTAGAATGGGTGGAAGTGTGTGTGTGTGTGTGTGTGTGTGTGTGTGTGTGTGTGTGTGTGTGTGTGTGTGTGTGTGTGTGTGTGTGTGTGTGTGTGTGTGTGTGTGTGTAGTGTCTGAAGCAAAGTTCTTGTTTTCCTCGCAGACGTCACATAATTGGCAGGTTTTGGTTTCCATCGTTTTTTTGTTTCCTCCCAAAAGTCAGTGTACTTGTCCTATAGCTGCTTCTGTCTTGGTCCTTGGTTTGGGATGTAAACTTTGAGACCCAGAGAGATGTGGGGGGAACATGGTGGGAAGGAACCCCCACAGCAGCACAGAGGGCTTTGGTCCCAGGATTCCCGGGGACATAGAGAGGAACAAGTCCCCCTACATCGCTGCCACTTCAATCTGGACATACAGTTGCCGTATTCCAGCCTGTGGATAAGTACAATTGAGACAAACTGTCAAGCTTTGCATCAACATCCGTCACAGTGAAGATTTTCTTTCATGTCTCTGACATTTGTGGCCCGTCATTACCTAGTACAGGTGTAATGTCATTCTAATGTGATCATGGCAGAGCTCTTAATACCTAGCTTGTCGAACTCGGCTGCTACATCTGTTTCACACCTTCCACCTGGACTTGAATAGACTGATCATCTGCCCATAAACCAAGGAGCAACTTCATTTTGTCTGCTGACCAGTTGGTTGTTTTCAAATGTTACCAGTGATTTTGTGGTTTCCTATCTGCTGCTGGCTAATCAGTATGTGTACTTGTAGGAGAATGGCCATGTGTGTTAAATTACAAAGGGATTGCTTCCGTTCCTACCTGTGTGAAAATGTTGTGTGTTTGGCTAAGAATCCATTTGCCATCAGCATCGGGTGCGATTAGCAGCTTGAGAGTGCCGACATAGACATCTGTGCATAGGGTCCAGAAGTGAGGCTCCTGCAGGTTGTACACACCCTGTAACTGCTGCACCTGCAAACACACACACAGATTTATAGTACCATTTCCCACCATGTTTTCAGCTTTGATGTGAGGGTATGGTTGAGGCATGGTTGTGCAGCACTTACCCTCTGGTAGCACTCTGGCAGGGTGTTGTCCAGAGACGGCGGAGTTCGCTGCATCAGAATCCCAATGGACTCCCTGAGCAAGGGCACCACACTGGCAGAGGGAAAGGACCAAATAAAAGTTCAGCGTGACTTATTTACCCCAACCCTACACTTTCCTGTTAACACTCACAAACCTGGCAGGCCCAGGGCCAAGGCATGCCAAAGTGATATTCGTGCCACTGGGTCGGGAGTCAATCTGAACAACATGAACCCTGGACAATGACAGAGCTTGCTCGGCGAGGCAGGCAGATAGGTAGGGAACCATAACACAGGAGTGACAAATGTTACTTTAATTAGTGGAAATATGGGTAATATTTCTGCTCTAGAGCTCAATTCAAGCCCCATTCTCGCAAGTTCAGCTTTACATTGTGATTTAAATTTAACGGCAATGTACCTGCTCTAGCAGAGACTGCAATAATGGTAAATGCTGCATATGAAGGCTGTCGGAAATTCCCTTCCCATTTCTATCGCAGAATCTGTAACTCTTCAGCTTTCCAGATTGAATAGAGCCCCCAATTCTCTTCGTTCCAACATAAACCTCTCAATTATCTAGAATTCCTCACAAATGGCATGTCTAGGTCAAATAGGGATGTTTTGCCATCAAACCACCTAGCCATACCTTGCAGAGTTGGAAGTAACAGAAGCTTCTTTCAGAGAGCAGGAGAAGTACTTTGCAGACCAAGCCGGCTGCAGTCGAAACTACACGCATAGCTGGACAGTGCCTTCACGCATAGCTGGACAGTGCCTTCACGCATAGCTGGACAGTGCCTTCACGCATAGCTGGACAGTGCCTTCACGCATAGCTGGACAGTGCCTTCACGCATAGCTGGACAGTGCCTTCACGCATAGCTGGACAGTGCCTTCACGCATAGCTGGACAGTGCCTTCACGCATAGCTGGACAGTGCCTTCACGCATAGCTGGACAGTGCCTTCACGCATAGCTGGACAGTGCCTTCACGCATAGCTGGACAGTGCCTTCACGCATAGCTGGACAGTGCCTTCACGCATAGCTGGACAGTGCCTTCACGCATAGCTGGACAGTGCCTTCACGCATAGCTGGACAGTGCCTTCACGCATAGCTGGACAGTGCCATGCCAGCCACTCTTGCGCCTTTCTTTCGTCTCCCCTCAACAATCTAGCGCCCACAGTCTCAAAAAGCCCATCTGTCATGGCACGTTCCGCCAGACCTGTATTCCAAAGCCACAAGGCCAACCACCACAGCATATGTGAGCCATTAGAGGGTTTGGCGTCTTTCCCTGTCCCCAAACCCCCACCATCCCAGAATCCCCCCCTACACCCCAATTGGTCCATGCCAACATGGGAAAAATAAATGTTGCCCGTCCTCCACGTCTACAGTCTTCCTTGCACTACCGTACACCACACATTAGTAACATTACTATAACCAGCTCATCAGCATAATGTGTTATTTAATCAGGCAAGTCCATTAAGAACAAATCCGTGCTTACAATCACAGCCTGGCAAGAGGCGAAAGGTCTGACACTGACAACAGTGTGTGTGAAGTAAAACATGCTTCCATACATAAGGCAACACAAACTAGTGACATCGGGTGACAACTACGTGTCAAACGATCAATTTGTCCTTTGAACTCCTCCAGGGACACCAGGTCCTGTAGTTTTAGGTTGGTTTGGAGGGAATTCCAAGACCAGGGAGCGGAGTAATGAAAGGAACTTTTTCCATGCTTGGTTCTAATTTTCGGGAAGTTTAGCATAAAACAATATTGAGATCTGACCTTGTGTATGTTTTCATTTCGAGCTAGGAGAGATGATAGATAAAATGGCCTTATAAATAAGAATTTACCAGTGTTTGAGCCTGCTTGTTGCTAGGCTATTGTACATTCTTCAGCTTCATCTTTGATGAGTCATACGGGTCTGGTCCAAATGTAGCAAATCTCTCTACCCTATAATCCACCATGTAATTATGAAACCGAAAATGGGTGATGAGAAAAGAGAACCTTTGAGCAAATTTGAAGTCAGGAACAACTTCAATCTGCAAACAGATTACTGCACTAGTCTGAAGCCAAAAGAATAAGTAGAACAATAATTGCAATAACAGCCATGAAATTTTTGCTTTGTCATTTTGTAAAAACTTGGAAAAGCCAAACAATAATTTACTAAATGTCCTTGAATTGCAGCTAAATGAATACATTAAGTGTGTTTACGTCTGTCTACTGTACTTTTAGAATAATAGCTTACTCGGTAATACAGAAGTTAAGATTACGAAGGTATGGGCAGCCATTACAGAAGCTTTTTTTGTGCCAGCCTGACATTAAACAGTAATGTGGAGCCTTTTAGTGATCCATCCATTTCCTGACTGCTCAGCAATGCTGGCCAGTAAACTGTGGTACCACACTTAAATTCAGCACACACAAGAGGTTTGTGTAATACTGTCTGTTGTACTGAACCATGTATGCTACTGCCGAAGAAGCCAATAACCTCAGTGTATTAAGGCCATAATGTATTGCTTGAAAAGTCATTTTCGTAGTCAGGAGCTTGTCTCTTCTTGTGTCGCCTCATGATTTGATTAAAGAAAGTAAGTACCATGCTCTTCAATCATAAATTAATAACTTTCTATAAGCCCTTTGTGCTAAATGTCTGCTAAAATACAAATGTTAATGTAAAGTGACATTTATGACCTACTCAGCTGCCTCCATGTTTGCCAATACTCTGGACAATCATCTGAAAACAGGAAAGCTCCCAGCAAGCGGAGATTGTGCTCTGACATCATACTATTGTTCCAAGCCTTCCTGTGTAGCCGAGTAGAGGCAACATCATGGACTGAGTCACCAGAGGCCCACATAGCAAAGCTTAAATCATACTAATTCATATAGACCTTTTAACAGACTTAAAAACATTTAGCTCCTCCTGGCTTCCACACAGCCTACAAGCCACTGATCCAACCTAGGATTTAGATTATTTTTAAAAACTTAAATGTTCCATTTAATATTGCCTACCCCTTCACAATAAATCCATTATTTATTTTAGACAGGTCTAAAGAAGCATGATTTGAAGAAAAATGTAGACTTATTTCAGAAGAACAGAATAGCATACTCTGAGTTGTCCTTATGTTAGGTCCTGATCTGGCTATGCCATATGGCTGTGGGATACACTAGTTCAAATAGCAGACAAGATTTTCTTAGAATTCCACTGCATATTTTATAGTATGAAGAACACAATTGAACTAAGCTGAATAAAATTGAAAGTATATTTTCTCCAAACGATTTGAGGTAGTGCGCACATGCGGCTATTCTGTGTTGAGCGGTTTAAGAATAGGTACTCCTATATGCTTAATTGGCTTGAAACTGGGGAGATACATGGCATCTAGGCTAATACTTCAGAAAGTATTCAGACCCCTTGACTTTTCACATTTTGCTATGTCTACAGCCTTATTCCAAAATCAATTAAATCAGAAGAATTCCTAAGCAATCTACACACAATACCCCATAATTCAAAGCGAAAACAGGTTTAGAACATTTCCCAAAATGTATGCATGTATATATTTATAAATATAACAGAAATACCTTATGTAAATAAGTATTCAGATCCTTTGCTATGAGATTCATAATTGAGTTCAGGTACATCCTGTTTCCGCTTTATCCTTGAGATGTTTCTACAACTTGATTGGAGTCCACCTGTGGTAAATTCAATTGATTGGACATGATTTGGAAAGGTACCCACCTGTCTATATAAGGTCCCACAGTTGACAGTGCATGTCAGAGCAAAAACCAAACCATGACTTCGAAGGAATTGTCCGAGGTACGTCTGCAGAAGGGTACCAAAACAATTTGGTAGGCTACTAATGACCATCAGCAGCATCAGAGCTTGGAGAAGCCTGATAACCGTGACTAAACGGTAACATCATTTTGACTGCCTTCATGCCTATACGGTCACCACAACAGCCCTACCTCCATCCACACATTCTGAACGGAAGCATATGTTCATTGTTACAACATTTAAAAAATTAAGGGACACAGACCCACCATGAATAAAGGTGGGCTGAGAAGTTAGCCATTTTGAGAAGGTAAGATGGATACATAAATAGTCTCAGACGCAAGGCCTTGAACATGACCAAAGCCACTGAAAAGAGGATGAGGCAAAATAAGAATTCAAAAGGAACTCGGAAACCTGTAATTAACGAAATAGAGAGCCAATGGCAATGCATGACATGCTAGTGAAATCTCCGCCCCACAACCAAGACCAACGCTTCAATCTGAAGTCCCTCTGATTGAAAGGATCAAGTGAAAAGCTGTTATTACTGTTGGCTACACTAGAATGGTTACATTAAACCGACGGGGGAGCGAGGGAGACCGGGGAAGCAGAAGCTCCACTGCATTGTCATCAAAAAAATGTCATTAAAACAAAAAAACTCCACAGTTATAAGAAACTACAAAATAAGTGAATACTGGTTGTTTAAGAGCTATTATGCATTAACTCATTGAGTCAAGAAAACGAGAGGGAACAAAGACCATGAAAGATTGAACAATGTAAACATAGCGTCCTGTGACCACCAGAAAGGGCTTTCACAGTAGTAATGTGGAAAAAGGGTTCCATATCTCCCTTGGCCATTACCTGACCTCAGCCTGAAATCTCACATTCATTACCAGCCAAAACAATGTCTACTGCCAAGTCCAGTTCATGAGAGGGAATGATGGAACAGAGGTCAAAACGTAAGAGTAGGCCTTTTTGACTAATTGTGTCATTACAGTGGGTACAGAAGTGACAAACCTTAGAGAATGCTTTCCATTTCTATGAAGGACTTGTTCGTTAAGCATTCAACAATTGGGTCAATATATACTCCAAGTCAAGTCTACTTACGACCACTCAACCCTGTTCGGCCTTTATCTTACCCAAATGAACCTTTGTATGGCACCTGGGTATGTACTGTCCAAACACATCTGTGACGAGTTGCCACACTAACACGAATCCCTCTCAGCACACAATCTCTAATCAGCATTACCATAAAGGGTCTTACATTTATATTTTTTTTTTACAAAAAATCTCAGACTACACATATACTGGAATGTAAACTTGAGAACTTGTCACGTCTTAACCACTACCTCCGGAGGTACAACACTCTCGACAGTTGCCGCCCTCTTAGCAGGGCAGTGTAAACACAAATGTCTCGTTGAGCCAACAACCTTAGGGTGTTGTCACACTTGGTATGGAAGGGGAGCTGATTGTGGACTATAGGAAAAAGAGGGGAGAACATGCCCCAATACACATCGATGTGGCTGTTGTGGAACAGGTCGAGAGCTTCAAGTACCATGGCGTCCAAAACGCTAAGGACTTAACATGGTCCACACAGTCGTGAAATGGGTATGGCAGCACCTCTTGCCTCTGAGGATGAAAAGATTTGGCGTGGGCCTTCAGATTCTCAAAAAGTTCTACAACTGCCCCATTTAGGGCATCTTTGCTGTATCACCGCTTGATATGGCAAGTGCACCTCCGCACAAAGGGCGGTGCGGACAGCCCAGTACATGACTAGGACCGAGCTCCCTGTCATTCAGGACCACTATATCAGGCGGTGTGAGGAAGACTCGATTGCTCACTCTGCTACCGTCCGGCAAATGGTACCGGAGCTTCGGCTCTCGGACCAACAGGCATGCAGTTTCTACTCCCAAGCCATAAGACTGCTAAATAGTTATGGTACCCAAACTATCTGCAATGACTATCTTGTACCGAGCCTATGCACACTCACTAGACCCGCACAACATTCTCAGTGGGGGGACAAAATAGCCGCAAAGGGGATTTTTTTTTTCAAATCCCTGGTTGACAGCCTCCCTCTCGCCATTTTCTTCCATCCAGTCAATTAACAAACAAGCTCAAAAATGCTGAAATAAGACCCCAAAAACTCTTGCAGATGAGGTGCATTTACAAAGTTAAGGTTAAGTGTATGTTTTTAAATTTGTCTTATATTGGGGTTTACATCTGCTTGTCAATGTTTTGTGCTATTTAATTGCTCCTCCCCCCTTTTCATTCTTCCGTGACTTGTCCCATATCGCACCTGTATTAAAATGAGTCCTTCATGAGCCTCGCTCTGTTCCAAGAAGGAACGCAACCTGTTGTAAAATAGGCCTAGGCGGGTTCCCTTGTCCTTACTGTCAAACATGTGAACTGTAAAAATAAAAAAAAGATTTTAAAAAAGCCTTTCACGGATAGCTAACGACAAACGCTTTGGCTTAAGTCTCAATGACAAAACCCCACTCAGGCAGAGAAAGAGTGAGAGATTCACACTCAAGGATGGCTTTGTTCACAGATATTAACAGAACAATCACATTCCAGAGAGGAAGAAAGAACTGACTCAAACACTATGAAATGGAGAACAAGTCTACCAGAGAGGCTGAGTTTATCATTTGGATAAAGGGGCCCACTCCCTGAACATTTCGCCTTTACTGTACAACATACAGCGGCACACCAAGGAAAATCCCCCTAAAACATGAGCAGCAGAGCCACTATGGAGACTACTCATGCCTCTTTCCTGCTCTGGGTCTCAAGACCCATTCCTCACCAAATAGACCCTCTGGATTTCACTAGTTCCACCATTCACTGCGTAACAAAATATGAAAATGTCACCTCACTTCTCATAGGGCCACACACTGACTACTAGTTGGGCTACAGCACCTACCACTGTCTCTGTTGGGAATGGCGAGGTGATCAAGGAAAAAGTTATGTTGGGCTGAAACCTGATGTAATCACAAGTCATGTTGACTTCAGCTCCCTAAGTCAGATACAGGATACAAAGAGCATTCCAATCAATGCTGGGCATTCTTTAGGGCTGGGTTCAACCTGTATCACTGAAGATCACTGAAGATCTGCATTAATGTCAGGTCATTTCCGATTCAGCCGACATATGCAGCATTTACTGTGACTGCAGTCTCCGCGAAAGAAGGAACATTGCAAAAGCTGTAACGCAGAACTTCTGCAATACTTCGGTGATACGGATTGAATCCAACCCTTTGTGTATAGGTTTGAAGCAGCGAAACATGACAATGCACGCAGGCCTTCTGTCCTTCCCTCTTGTTCTGCAGCACCAAGAGCAGTGTGTCTACGGTGAACACTGATTCACCACTAAAGACTAGGGCCGGGACAATACCATCATCGCGATACTCGTTAGTGTCATAGCGGTGGAAAAAAAGATTACACTTCCTTAGGAAAGCTAACGTTGGAAAGCTAACGTTGGAAACCAAACTTTTTTTATGTTGTCATCCAGATTTAAAATGATTTATTTTGCAAGCTAAAGCACACAATATTTTACATAGGTTTTTAAAGGACTGTTGAAATATACTTACTCATGTTTCCATACTAGAACGTATTGATTACTTTACATGTATAAGGAATGTATAGGTTGGGGTCAAAGAAAGGTGGATAGGAATTTGAGCTATGGAAAGTTAGAGTGAGACAAGGGGAAATGCAGAAAGTTCATATTCTGGTCCTATGGAGAGAGCCAAAAGGGCAACATTCTAGTTTCAATTCCTGATACGGCAGGTTGTCTGTGGAACTATGGAGGAATTTGGCTCGAGGTCAAGTCAACAGATGATTTGAGAATGAATTAATTGAGAAACCTCTGGGAGGGGGGGCCCCACAATGACCCTCCTACTAGTCCTCTCTCACAAACATACAGTACCAGTGAAAAGTTGGACACCTACTCATTCAATGGTTTTTCTTTATTTAATAATAATAATAATAATAATGAAGACATCGTGAAATAACACAATGGTGGCTAATAACTCTGGCTGTACATCCGACTGGCTTAATAATGCAAATTGAGAAATTATGTGACTAAACTCAACAAAAACTAAGAAACTTTATTATGAAGCAAAGATCAATGATAAAGCATGACAGAAAAAAACTTGAGTACTTTAAATGAAATTATGGGCAGAAAGCCAAATTCCACATCTGTCTTCGAATCAGATGGCTTATTCATCACAAAACCATTTGATGTTGCCAATTATTTTAATGATTATTTCATTGGCATAATGGGCAAACTTAGGCAGGAAATGCCCACAAAGTGAGCAATTATATTAATGTATAACAAAAAATAATGGAAGAAAAGCAGTGCAAGTTTGAATTTTGTAAAGTTAGTGTGGGAGAGGTGGAAAATTGTTGTTAACGATCAATAATGACAAACCTCCTGGCATTGACAACGTAGATGGAAAGCTCCTTAGGACGGTAGCTGACTATAGCCACTCCTATATGTCATTTTGAATCTTAGCCTAGAGTAAAGTCTTTGTCCTCAGGCCTGGAGGGAAGTCAAAGTAATTCCGCTACCCAGGAGTGGTAAAGTGGCCTTTACTGGTTCAAACAGCAGACCTATCAGCTTGCTGCCAGCTCTTAGCAAACTGTTGGAAAAAATTGTGTTTGACCAAACACAATGCTATTTCTCTGTAAACAAATTAACAATAGACTTTCAGCATGCTTATAGAGAAGGGCACTCAACATGTACTGCACTGACAAATGTCTGATGATTGGTTGAAAGAAATTGATAAGAAGATTATGGGAGCTGTACTGTTAGATTTCAGTGCAGCCTTTGATATTATTGACCACAACCAGTTGTTGAAAAAACTTAAGTGCTATGACTGTTCAACCTCCGCTCTGAATCCACAATATGGCAATCTAATAGAACTCAGTGTTTTCTTTAATGGAAGCGTCTTAATGTCAAACATATAAAGTGTGGTGTACCGTAACTCTATTTTTACCAATGACCTTCCACTAGCATTAAACAAAGCACGTGTCCATGTATGCGGATGTTTCAACCATACACACATCGGCAACGACAGATAATGAAATCACTGAAACCCTTAACAAAGAGTTGGTCTGTTTTGAAATGGGTGGGCAATAATAAACTGGTCCTAAACATCTCTAAAACTAAGAACATTGTATTTGGTACAAATCATTCCTTAAGTGCTAGACCTCAGCTGAATCTGGTAATGAACAGTGTGGCTGAGGACATTGAGGAGTTGAGAAGACTAAATGACTTGGCGTTACCTTATATTGTAAACTGTCATGGTCAAAACATAGATTCAATGGCAGCAAATATGGGGAGAGGTCTAGCCATAATAAAGAGATGCTCTGCTTTTGACAACACACTCAAAAAAGTCAGTTCTGCAGGCTACAGTTTTGTCTAATCTTTATTATTGTCCAGTCGTGTGGTCCAGTGCTGCAAGGAAGGACCTAGTTAAGCTGCAGCTGGCCCAGAACAGAGTGGCACGCTTTGCTCTTAATTGTCATCAGAGGGCTAATACTAATACTATGCATGAGGAGAGACTGACTGCATCACTTCTTTTTATAAGAAACATTGTGTTGAAAATCCCAAATTGTTTGCATAGTCAACTTACACAGCTCTGACACACACTTATCCCACAAGGGGTGTATTCATTGTTCCCAAATCCAGAATAAATTCAAGAAAACGTACAGTATTATATAGAGCCCTTATTGCATGGAACTTCTATTTCATATTGCTCAAATAAACAGCAAACCTGGTTTCAAAAAACAGATAACGCAACACCTCTCGGCACAAAGCCTCTCCCTTATCTGACCTAGATAGCTTGTGTGTATGCATTGATATGTAGGCTACATGTGTCTTTTTAAAAATGTATGTAGTTCTGTCCTTGAGCTGTTCTTGTCTAATGATGTTCTGTATTATGTTTTGTGTGGACCCCAGGAAGAGTAGCTGCTGCTTTTGCAACAGCTAATGGGGATCCTAATAAAATACCAAAAACCAAACAAATCAAAATACATTTTATATTTGAGATTCTTCAAATTAGCCACCCTTCACCTTGATGACATCTTTGCATTCTCTAAACAGCTTCATGAGGTACTCACCTGGAATTCAACAGGTGTGCCTTCTTAAAAGTTAATTTGTGGAATTAATTTTATGTGTTTGAGCCAATCAGTTGTGTTGTGACACGGTTGGGGTGGAAATTAACAACTTTGAAAGTTTCTTCAAGTGCAGTCGCAAAAACCATCAAGCGCTATGATGAAACTGGCTCATGAGGACAACCACAGGAAAGGAAGACAGAGTTACCGCTGCTGCAGGGGCTAAGTTCAATAGAGAGTTACCAGCCTCAGAAATTGCAGCTCAAATAAATGCTTTACAGTTCAAGAAATACACATCAACTGTTCAGAGGAGATTGCGTGTATCAGGCCTTCATGGTTGAACGGGAGTAAAGAAACCACTACTAAAGGAAACCAATAAGAAGAAAAGACTTGCTTGGGTCAAGAAACACGGGCAATGGACATTAGACCGGACATTAGCTTTTTGGTCTAAATGCCACTCGCCGTGTTTGGAGGAAGAAGGATGAGTACAACCCCAAGAACACCACCCAAACCGTGAAGCATGGAGGTGGAAACATCATTCTTTGGGGATGCTTTTCTGCAAAGGGGACAGGGCGACTGCACAGTATTGAGGGTAGGATGGATGGGGCCATGTATCGCGAGATCTTGGCCAACAACCTCCTTCCCTCAGTAAGACCATTGAAGATGGGTCGTGGCTGGGTCTTCCAGCATGACAACGACCCGAAACACACAGCCAGGGGAACTAAGGAGTGGCTCCGTAAGAAGCATCTCAAGGTCCTGGAGTGGCCTAGCCAGTCTCCAGACCTGAACCCAATAGAAAATCTTTGGAGGGAGCCGAAAGTCCGTATTGCCCAGCGACAGCCCCGAAACCTGAAAGATCTGTATGGAGGAGTGGGCCAAAATCCCTGCTGCAGTGTGTAAAAACCTGGTCAAGAACTACAGGAAACGTATTAACAAAGGTTTCTGTACCAAATACTTGTCATGCAGTAAAATCCTAATTAATTACTTAAAAATGATACAATGTGATTTTCTAGATTTTTGTTTTAGATTGTCTCTCACAGTTGAAGTGTGCCTATGATAAAAAATTACAGACCTCTACATGCTTTGTAAGTAGGAAAACCTGCAAAATAGGCAGTGTATCAAATACTTCTACTTCTCTACACTAACTATTCACCCCCCCCACCCAAAGCAAATACTTTGTAGAGCCACCTTTTGCAGCAATTACAGCTGCAAGTCTCTTTGGGCATGTCTCTATAAGCTTAGCACATTCTAGCCACTGGGATTTTCACCCATTCTTCAAGGCAAAGCTGCTCCAGCTCCTTCAAGTTGGATGGGTTCTGCTGGTGTACAGCAATCTTTAAGTCATACCACAGATTCTCAATTGGATTGAGGTCTGGGATTTGACTAGGCCATTCCAAGACATTTAAATGTGTCCCCTTTAACCATTTGAGTGTTGCTTTAGCAGTATGCTTATGGTCATTGTCCTGCTGGAAGGTGAACCTCCGTCCCAGTCTAAAGTCTCTGGAAGACTGAAACAGGTTTCCCCCATGAATTTCCCCGTATTTAGCGCCATCAATCATTCCTTCAATTCGCACCAGTTTCCCAGTCCCTGACAATTAAAAACATACCCAAAGCATGATGCTGCCACCGCCATGCTTCACTGTGGGGAGTGTGTTCTCGGGGTGATTGTCTGGCATAAACTAAGTGTTTTTATTGATGGCCAAATAGCGCAAATTTAGTCTGATCTGGCCAAAGTACCTTCTTGCATATGTTTGGGGAGTATCCCACATACCTTTTGGCAAACACGTTTGCTTATTTTTTTCTGGACACTCTTCCGTAAAGCCCAGCTCTGTTGAGTGTATGGCTTAAAGTAGTCCTATGGACAGATAAGTCAATCTCCGCTGTGGAGCTTTGCAGCTCCTTCAGGGCCATCTTTGGTCTCTTTGTTGCCTCTCTGATTAATGCCCTCCTTGGCTGGTCTGTGAGTTTTGGTGGGCGGCCCTCTCTTGGCAGGTTTGTTGTTGTGCCATATTATTTCCATTTTTTAATAATGGATTTAAATGGTGCTCCATGGGATGTTCAAAGATTGATATTTTTTTTAGAACCAATCTCTGATCTGCACTTCTCCACAACTTTGTCCCTGACCCGTTTGGAAAACTCCTTGGTCTTCATAGTGCCACTTGCTTGGTGGTGTTGCAGACTCCAGGGCCTTTCAGGACAGGTGTATATATACACCGAGATCATGTGCCAGCTCATGTGACACTTAGTTAAAGTCCACCTGTGTGCAATCTAATTGTGACTTCTGAAGTTAACTGGTTGCATCAGACCTTATTTAGGGGCTTCAGAGCAACGGGGGTGAATACATATGCATGCACCAAACTTTTTTTTAAATTTAATTTTTTTAAAAAATATTTTTAAAGATATTTTTCTTATTTCACTTCCCCAATTTGGACTATTTTGGGTATGTCCATTACATGAAATCCAAATAAAAATATTTAAATACAGATTGTAATGCAACAAAATATGAAAAATACTTTTCCAAGGCACTCTAGTGGGACTATGATTTGTTTTTCAACAGGACAATGACCCAACACACACCTCCAGGCTGTGTAAGGGCTATTTGACCAAGGAGAGTGATGGAGTGCTGCATCAGATGACCTGGCTTCCACAATCACCTGACCTCAACCCAATAGAAATGGTTTGGGATGAGTTGAACTGCAGAATGAAGAAAAGCAGCCAACAAGTGCTCAGCATGTGGGAACTCCTTCAAGACTGTTGGTAAAGTATTCCTCGTGAAGCTGGTTGAGAGAATGACTAGTGTTCAAAAATGTCATCAAGGGAAACGGTGGCTATTTGAAGAAGCTCAAATAGAAAATGTATGTAGAAAATAGAAAAATAAAGACCCCTTGAATGAGTACATCCAAACTTTTGACTGATACTGTACATTTCACGCCCACGAAGGTTCTAGCGTCAGGCAGGGCCATGACTACACCATGAGAGGAACCAATGAAGTTCCTGACAAGCTACAGAGATGTATTATTGGCTGTCTGGATGTGTAAGGATTGACCCCACCCAGGAGGGTATAAATATATGCGTTTGTGTAATCATGCTTCATCTTTGCCGCTGTATGACCCAGTGGGTGAATAAACTTGGTTTGAGCTTTTTCTAGTCGTCCGTTTGAGTTTTTACTCTGTTTGTTCAGAACCTAACATGATCAGAGTTTATTTTTGCCATTGAAAAAATATATTGTAATACTGGCATCAGCCCTACTAAAGACATTAAGCTGGATACGAATACCTATATTCAATGTCATGGGAGAAGCCAGTGTGCAATATTCCTTGGGTGTGGCCCTACTTGGAGCATTCAGTGGATGGGGATTGTGAAATTTCTCTGGCGTTCTCTGCTACCATGGCAAGTCAAAAACAATCCAAGTGAACTACACTAATGAGTCCAAAATCACAACTACTGGGCCGTGTTTTAAGAACAGTTTGCAATAGTGCAAAAATCAAACAAAGAAAGGTTATATAACCTAAAAAAAGGTATGTCCTGGTTTGAGCTGTACTTACGGTATCTGGTTCCATCCTGAAGATAATACTTCCAAACTGGACTGGTGAAAACCCTTTCTATGTGCATGTGCTACTTTCCGGCAGAAGTTTGACGATGGCCTTTAAGTTTCTCTTTTATGGGAATATCTGTAAAATGAGTGTGTGACCTGTTGGGAATTTACTGCTGTGTACGGTCATCTCA
The DNA here is from genome assembly GCF_021184085.1 of Oncorhynchus gorbuscha. NCBI lineage: Eukaryota > Metazoa > Chordata > Actinopteri > Salmoniformes > Salmonidae > Oncorhynchus > Oncorhynchus gorbuscha. The sequence goes on from NC_060174.1 coordinate 15,940,746, forward strand.
CCTGACTCCGATCAGAATGGAGATGCACATAGAGCAGATGGGGTCAGCGATCATCAGGTCATACTTCTGCATCAGGATGGCCGAGATGATCACTCCAACGCTGCCCAGGGTGTCTGCTACGATATGTAAAAACACCCCTGCAAAACAACATTGGTCGTCATAAGTATTTCATATCATCCTTATCTACAAATAAGTCCCGCAAACAATACTGGGCAGAAGTTAAAACATTTGATTTTTATTATCATTAAACTTTTTAACATTCATGCTCAACACATAAGTACTCTGACTTTAGAAATCAAGCTACTGTATCAGTTACAACTGAAGTTCTTTTTTAACCCAGTTGGGCAGGTTGATTTGGACTGTATGTAAGGAAGGCGCAGCTCTGACACTGGACTCACTTCCGCTGACATGTCACATGTATGTCACATTGTTCCCATGGGCTTATGAATTGCACCACTCTCCTTGAGAGCAAGCTACAACTTCCCCCCACAGTCCCATGGTCAAAAGGTTATACAACGCCAATTTCCCCACAACACAGACTTTGTTTAGTCCTTTCATATTCACATCGATTGAAACTTCAGAAGTTGAGATATAGGCGGCAGGTTGCCTGGCGGTCAGAGCATTGGGCCAGCAACCGAAAGGTTACATGCGCCGACAAGGTAAAGAAATCTGTTGATGTGCCCTTGAGCAAGGCACTTAACCCTAATTTGCTCCGGGGCGTTGTACTACTACTGCTACTACTACTGCTACTACTACTGCTACTACTACTGCTACTACTACTGCTACTACTGCTATTTCACTGCACCTAGTCAGTGTGGAGAATAAAAACACTTTACAGGCTAAGACAAAGAAATTATATTAATAGATACACAAAAAAAGTTTTAGCCTCAAAACATTTTCCCGGTGTTTAAAGGGCACTTCAACCACAAATTATAAATTGCTACTGTGCCTATAACTTTGATTTGGGGCATTTTTCTGAAGCCCAATCTGGCACTGCAATTGTACAGGAGACAATACATTTTGTTTTATTATCTTGAACTGGATGAAAATTCATGACTACAATCTCACACATATTAAATCGGCCATTACGGATGTGACGAATGGTGGTGTAAGCAAATATTTTAAAATAAAAATTCAACGTTGTGCGCAGCGTACATACAGTAGGTGAACAAATTAGTCAATAGCTGGATTATGCTGTACATCAAATTAGCTAATTCATTTAAATGTTCAGTACCTTGCAAAATCTGTTTGCTGGAGCCCTTGCCTGGTGTGTGCAGTTCATCTGGAATAAATACATACATTAAATACAGCAGACAATTAGTATTAACTATAGAAAACAGGGCAAACAACAACTTGGATTCACAACAGCATTTCAACTGCCTGCATAGGTTCAGCGAGACTTCTGCTGGGACACAATATATAATAACTACTGTCATTTGGCAGACACTTTTATCCAAACGTATGGGTGGGTGGCCCCGGGACGTATGGGTGGGTGGCCCCGGGACGTATGGGTGGGTGGCCCCGGGACGTATGGGTGGGTGGCCCCGGGACGTATGGGTGGGTGGCCCCGGGACGTATGGGTGGGTGGCCCCGGGACGTATGGGTGGGTGGCCCCGGGACGTATGGGTGGGTGGCCCCCCCGGGACGTATGGGTGGGTGGCCCCGGTGGGTGGCCCCGGGACGTATGGGTGGGTGGCCCCGGACGATGGGGTGGGTGGCCCCCCCGGGACGTATGGGTGGGTGGCCCCGGGACGTATGGGTGGGTGGCCCCGGGACGTATGGGTGGGTGGCCCCGGGGTGGGTGGCCCCGGGACGTATGGGTGGGTGGCCCCGGGAATCGAACCCATAACCCTGGCAGTGCAAGCGCCATGCTCTACCAACTGAAGCATACAGGATCGTGACTGAAAAGGTGAGTGAAGTGCTGCCACATACAAAGTGCCAGCTCACATATCAAACCGTGTAGTGCTAGCAAAGACTGAATTGTGGTAAAAGTGTTAGTGAACAGTCAATTGCACATACTGAGCAATCAGGCCTTAAAAAACAGCTCCCTTTCCCCAACAGTACATCTTTGAGTCCCGCTTATAGAGCTGACAGGATTTGGAAGGTTTCAGCAATGTGGTAATAGCGCCACCTAGCGTTACAGGCAAAGAGTAATTTTCAGCTAGAGGGCACTAATTCAGTGTGTAGAGATTTAAAGGGTAAATAGGTTGTTCAAACAAAGCGGCCACCCCGCCACTGATTTGATAAATAGCTGAGGTATGGGGCTGGAAAAATGTGACCACTCAAATTCAGACACCATGGATGGTCAGTCCTTGCATCCATAGCTATCAAAATTATAGCTTTAACCATTTGAGGCTATACAGTGTTTGTTTACAATGGCGTAAAAAAAAGCATGTTTGGGTATATGATGGGGTATGACAGTCGAACTAAGCTCATGGGCAATTATAAGTTACCCAATGATTCTGAACGAGTATCATGAATTTAAAAGTCCAGAAATGGATGTAGCAACCCAAATTGCACCTTTAACAAGGAATGGGTAAGAATTTATTTGGGATTGGATCCCTAAATAATGCTCAAGACATTGAGAAGCAGAAAACTCATTTAAAGTATCTTCAATATGAATCTACAACTAATTCTTGGGAAAATGTTTCTGGTGTTTGCCTTTTCATACACCGCATATTCACTCTCCTCAAATGCTTTGTGTATTTACCTAAATGGAAATACAACATTGCAACCCACTGAAATAACTACCAATTCTGGAACAAGAGACTGAGAATTCTCACACTGCATTACAGCCATTTTGTTTTCTGTGCCAGGTGTGGTCTCACCATGGCAGTGGGGGTCATCGTGGGAGTGACCGTGCCCTACATGGCTGTGCCCATGTCCATCTCCATGGCTGTGCCCGTCTCCATGGCTGTGCCCGTGCCCATCTCCGTGTTTGGACTCATGCCCATGCCCCCCATGGCTGTGTCCGTGGCCCGTACTGCCATTGAACAAAGAGTGGCTGTGGCCATGACCTGCAGAGATAGAAGACACAGATTATCATCGTTATTACTGAAAAAATGTCAGCGGCCCAGTTTATTCTTGTGCTCAAACACCTACATCTGTGTCAAGAGGAAAACATGTAAATCAGTTGACATTCTATTGAACATAAAGGTGAAAGAATATACACTTGGTATTGGTGCTCTTCTATTCAGGGTGCTCCCTGCTTGAGGAACGTGTTCAGCTAATTAACCTGACAAAAGTCATACTATAGTAAATGTCAAATCAAATTACATGTCACATGCGCAGAAAACAACAGGTGTAGACCTTTCATGGCTTAGTTACAAGCCCTTAACAATTATTTTTCTTAACTGCATTGTTGGTTAAGTAATTATTTATTTGTTTAAACAAGGGGTCCCGGTACAGAGTCAATGTGCAGGGGCACCGGTTAGTCGAGGTAATATGTACATGTGGGGGTGGGGTGTCAATGCAAATAGGCTGGGTTGCCATTTGATTTGAACATTTGAACTGTTCAGCAGTCTTATTGCTTCAGGGTAGAAGCTGTTAAGAAGTCTGGAGCTCCGGTACCACTTGTCGTGCAGTAGCAGAGAGAACAGTCTATGACTAGGGTGACTGGAGTCTGACCATTTTTTGGGCCTTCCTCTGACACCGCCTGGTATAGAGGTCCTGGATGGCAGGAAGCTTGGCCCCCGTGATGTACTGGGCCGTACACACTACCCTCTGTAGTGCCCTGTGGTTGGAGGCCGAGCAGTTGCCATACCAGGCAGTGATGCAAAAAGTCAAGTTGAAAGATGCATTTATAAGATGCATTTATAATCCTAAAACTAAAGTTGAAAATGATACTGTCGCTGCTTCCTGCTGACAAGACATTTAGATAAATATCAGGTTAAATGTGCAAATCAATAACCAATACGCAGAAACAATGTGATGTATTGAAAATATAAACTGTAATATCTACAGTCGTGGACAAAAGTTGAGAATGACACAAATATTAATTTTCAAAGTTTGCTGCTTCAGTGTCTTTAGATATTTTTGGCAGATGTTACTATGGAATACTGAAGTATAACTACAAGCATTTCATAAGTGTCAAAGGCTTTTACTGACAATTACATGAAGTTGATGCAAAGAGTCAATATTCGCAGTGTTGACACTTTTTCAAGACCTCTGCAATCTGCCCTGGCATGCTGTCAATTAACTTCTGTGCCACATCCTGACTGATGGCAGCCCATTCTTGCATAATCAATGCTTGGAGTTTGTGGGTTGTTTGTTTGTCCACCCGCCTCTTGACAAATGACCACAAGTTTTCAATGGGATTAAGGTCTGGGGAGTTTCCTTGCCATGGACCCAAAATATCAATGCTTTGTTCCCATTTTGCCTTATGGCAAGGTGCTCCATCATGCTGGAAAAGGAATTGTTCGTCACCAAACGGTTTCTGGATGGTTGGGAGAAGTTGCTCTCGGAGGATGTGTTGGTACCATTCTTTATTCATGGCCGTGTTCTTTGGCAAATTTGTGAGTGAGCCCACTCCCTTGGCTGAGAAGAAACCCCACACATGAATCGTCTCAGGATGCTTTACTGTTGGCATGACACAGGACTGATGGTAGCGCTCACCTTGTCTTCTCCAGACAAGCTTTTTTCTGAATGCCGCAAACAATCAGAAAGGGAATTCATCAGAGAAAATGACTTTACCCCAGTCCTCAACAGTCCAATCCCTGTACCTTTTGCAGAATATCAGTCTGCCCCTGCGTTTTTTCCTGGAGAGAAGTGGCTTCTTTGCTGCCCTTCTTGACACCAGGCCATCCTCCAAAAGTCTTTGCCTCACTGTGCGTGTAGATGCACTCACACCTGCCTGCTGCCATTCCTGAGCAAGCGCTGTACTGGTGGTGCCCCGAGCTGAATTAATTTTAGGAAACCATCCTGGTACTTGCTGGACTTTCTTGGGCGCCCTGAACACTTTTTTCTTACGATAAATGGTTGATTTAGGTGCAATCTTACTGGCAGCAATATCCTTGCCTGTGAAGCCCTTTTTGTGCAAAGCAATGATGACGGCACGTGTTTCCTTGCAGGTAACCATGGTTGATAGATGAAGAACAATGATTCCAAGCACCACTCTCCTTTTGAAGCTTCCAGTCTGTTATTCGAACTCAATCAGCATGACAGAGTGATCTCCAGCCGTGTCCCCGTCAACACTCACATCTGTGTTAACGAGAGAATCACTGACATGTCAGTTCGTCCTTTTGTGGCAGGGCTAAAATGCAGCGGAAATGTTTTTGGGGGATTCAGTTCATTTGGATGGCAAAGAGGGACTTTGCAATTAATTGCAATTCATCTGATCACTCTTCATAACATTCTGGAGTATATGCAAATTGCCATCATACAAACTGAGGCAGCAGACTGAAAATGAATGTGTCATTCTCAACTTTTGGCCACGATGATACACACAGTTTGAGTCAGAAGTTCACATACACATAGGTTGTAGTCATTAAAACTAATTTTTCAACCACTCCACACATTTGTTAACAGACTATAGTTTTGGCAAGTTGGTTAGGACATCTACTTTGTGCATGACACAAGTCATTTTATCAACAATTGTTTACAGACGGATCATTTAACTTAATCACAATTCCAGTGGGTCAGAAGTTTACATGCACTAAGTTGACTGTGCCTTCAAACAGCCTGGAATATTCTAGAAAACTATGTCATGGCGTTTGAGGCTTCTGACAGGCTAATTGACAATTTGAGTCAATCGGAGGTGTACCTGTGGCTGTATTTCAAGGCCTACCTTCAAACTCAGTGCCCCTTTGCTTGACATCATGGGAAAATCCAAATAAATTTGCAAAGACTTCAGAAAAAAATGTTAGACCTCCACAAGTCTGGTTCATCCTTGTGAGCAATTTAAAAATGCCCGAGGGTACCACGTTCATCTGTATAAACAATAGTACTCAAATATAAACACCATGGGACCACGCAGCCGTCAAAGATTGTCTTTTTTGGAGAAATGTCCTCTGGGCTGATGAAACAAAAATAGAACTCTTTAGCCATAACGACCATAGTTATGTTTGGAGGAAAAAGGGGGAGGCTTGCAAGCCGAAGAACACTATCCCAACCATGAAACACGGGGGTGGCAGCATCATGTTGTGGGGGTGCTTTGCTGCAGGAGGAACTGGTGCACTTCACAAAATAGATGGCATCATGAGGTAGGAAAATTATGTGGATATATTTAAGCAACATCTCAAGACATCAGTCAGGAAGTTAAAACTTGGTCGCAAATGGCTCTTCCAAATGGACAATGACCCCAAGCATACAGTGGGGCAAAAAAGTAGTCAGTCAGCCACCAATTGTGCAAGTTCTCCCACTTAAAAAGATGAGAGGCCTGTAATTTTCATCATAGGTACACTTCAACTATGACAGAAAAAATGAGAAAAGAAAATCCTGAAAATCACGTTGTAGGATTATTTATTTATTTACTTGCAAACTATGGTGAAAAATAAGTATTTGGTCAATAACAAAAGTTTCTCAATACTTTGTTATATACCCTTTGTTGGCAATGAGAGGTCAAACGTTTTCTGTAAGTCTTCACAAGGTTTTCACACACTGTTGCTGGTATTTTGGCCCATTCCTCCGTGCAGATCTCTAGTGCAGTGATGTTTTGGAGCTGTTGCTGGGCAACACAGACTTTCAACTCCCTCCAAAGATTTTCTATAGGGTTGAGATCTGGAGACTGGCTAGGCCACCCCAGGACCTTGAAATGCTTTTTACGAACCCACTCCTTTGTTGCCCGGGCGATGTGTTTGGGATCATTGTCATGCTGAAAGACTCAGCCACGTTTCATCTTCAATGCCCTTGCTTATGGAACGAGGTTTTCACTCAAAATCTCACGATACATGGCCCCTTTCATTCTTTCCTTTACACGGATCAGTCGTCGTGGTCCCTTTGCAGAAAGACAGCCCCAAAGCAGGATGTTTCCACCCCCATGCTTCACAGTAGGTATGGTGTTCTTTGGATGCAACTCAGCATTCTTTGTCCTCCAAACACGACGAGTTGAGTTTAACAAAAAGTTATATTTTGGTTTCATCTGACCATATGACATTCTCCCAATCTTCTTCTGGATCATCCAAATGCTCTCTAACAAACTTCAGACGGGCCTGGACATGTACTGGCTTAAGCAGGGGGACACGTCTGGCACTGCAGGATTTGAGCCCCTGGTGGTGTAGTGCGTTACTGATGGTAGGCTTTGTTACTTTGGTCCCAGCTCTCTGCAGGTCATTCACTAGGTCCCCCTGTGTGGTTCTGGGATTTTTGCCCACCGTTTTTATGATCATTTTGACCTCACGGGTTGAGATCTTGCGTGGAGCCCCAGATCGAGGGAGATTATCAGTGGTCTTGTATGTCTTCCATTTCCTAATAATTGCTCCCACAGGTGATTTTTTCAAACCAAGCTGCTTACCTATTGCAGATTCAGTCTTCCCAGCCTGGTGCAGGTCTACAATTTTGTTTCTGGTGTCCTTTGACAGCTCTTTGGTCTTGGCCATAGTGGAGTTGAGTGTGACTGAGGCTGTGGACAGGTGTCTATTATACTGATAACAAGTGGAGGACAGAGGAGCCTCTTAAAGAAGTAGTAACAGGTCTGTGAGAGCCAGAAATCTGGCTTGTTTGTTATTGACCAAATACTTATTTTCCACCATATTTTTCAAAAGAAATTCATTAAAAAACCTACAATGTGATTTTCTAGATTCCCCCCCCCTCATAGTTGAAGTGTACCTATGATGAAAATTACAGACCTCTCTCATCTTGCACAATTGGTGGCTGCACAATTGAACTTGCACAATTGGTGGCTGACTAAATACTTTTTTTGCCCCACTGTACTTCCGAAGTTGTGGCAAAATGGCTTAAGGACAACAAAGTCAAGGTATTGGAGTGGCCATCAAAGCCCCGACCTCAATCCTATAGAATATTTGTGGGCAGAACTGACAAAGTGTGTGTGAGCAAAGAGGCCTACAAACCTGACTCCGTTACACCAGCTCTGTCAGGAGGAATGGCTCAAAATTCATCCAACTTATTGTGGGAAGCTTGTGGAATGCTACCCGAAACATTTGACCCAAGTAAAATTTTAAGGCAATGCTACCAAATACTAATTGAATGTATGTAAACTTCTGACCCACTGGGAATGTGATGAAAGAAATAAAGGCTGAACTAAATCATTCTCTACTATTAGTCTGACGTTTCACATAAAAAAAAAAAATGGTGATCCAAACGGACCTAAGACAGGGAATTTTTACTCTGATTAAATGTCAGGAATTGTGAAAAACTGAGTTTAAATGTATTTGGCTAAGGTGTATGTAAACTTCCGACTTCCTCGTGCAACAATAGCAATCATATCACTTGCATTTTTTTAAACAAGCACCTTAAACTGCACCAAATACCGGTTGTTTTTGACAACAAATCACCGCTATCGAAATTAGATTCCATGCTGTTCAAACTAACTAAAAAAACTACAAATGGAAACTGGAGATATATTGTAATCACTGGCTAGAGAACCTGCAGAAAACCGTCAGCTACATTTTGGAGTGATGTATTTTAATTTGGGGGGGTCAACAAAACGGAAAGAGAAATGCAACACTTATTTGTCAATTACTCATATCGATATCACGTTGAAATCAATTGCGCAAGAGGTTGCACGTCCTGTTAAAACGAACACAGCTCAAAAACCACACCGATTGTAGAAGACATTTTGAAGTGTTGCATTTTGTTTTATGTGGGTCGCAACACGGTAAGTGTAACACAACGCATCACTTCCATTAATATCACACTGAAATCAATAGAACGTTTGTGGTGTAGCGCAGTTTGAACTAACACTATTCAAAGGCCACAGGGAAACTTTGAGTAACCTATACATGGCTGGTTAGATGAAACTTGTAAAAGGCTTATATGTATATTTTGGAATGTCAGATGTTTATTTTGGGAGGCTGCCATCATGGAAAACAGAACATACAATGTTTTTGTTAGTTAACTTAAAAGAATCACAACGCGGCATAGAATACCAACACTGACAAAAAGTTGACTGCTATGTAAGTGATGATTTGACAGTCAAATTCATGTATTGTTGTGTGGCTAGAAACTTAACTATTCGTGTGATTTCATTAACAAGATTTAAGTCCTGAGCATCCCAGCGCGAGTGATAAAATTAATGGCACAAAACCAAAGATATTGATCTGTTTAAAGCAATCAATCTTATGTCATCGTGATGACTAAACTTTTATACGAACATTATCAATCTGAGGTAAAAACGGGTAATTCCACAATTTTATGGGGTGAAAATGCAACCTTGTGTAAGGTAGTAGCAAACTGTCCACATTAGCGAAATTAACATAATTTAATATGCCAAAATAATTTAACATGTCAACTCACAAACTATTGCAACAACGACATCTATTTCTCACTCATTTAGATTTTAAAAATGCACTCGAACACAATTTACTGCGCGCTCTAGACTAGAGCCTTCAGTGTCTGTGCAGCAGGCTGAAAGTTTGACGTCCATAAGAGGAGTGTTTCTAATCTCTAATTGCATGTGAAGCTCAGCTTCAAGACATGTGCATGATGTCTGACTAGTTTCTCGACAAAACTAGCTTTCCTTCATACAGTATATGAGACAAGCTAATATTAGTGTGTTTGAAAAGGGTACAGGGACTGGTGACTTCAGAGTGGACAGGGGTTAGGCAGAGAGCAGAGGGATTTGGGAAAGAGAGAGATACTTGGGAAAGAAAGAGTAGAGAAAGCCACACATGAGCCTGGGAAGGATTTGAGTGAACAACTTGGGGGACAGCCAAGTAAAGGAACCTTAGGAGAAAAATTGATAAGGCAAACCACCTCATGGCTCCACCCCAATACTATATGCTTTTAGACCTAGCATAGAAGCACAAGGAGGAAGTACAGGAACTTTGAAGAGAGAAATAATCAGGAAAGGACTGACCACTTGGGAGAGTGTGATGATTAGGGGATCCTGTAGTGATATGGAGGTGCAAAGTGACACTGGAGAGAGAGAGAGAGAGAGAGATGTCCTGGTCCTACCTTCATCCCCGCCGTGAGAGTGGCCGTGGCCCCCGTGCTGGAATACAAAGATGCCAACCAGGTTAACCAGCAGTCCAGCGACGGACACTGGTAGCAGGCGATCGTGATTCACGTGTGGCGGCTCCAAAGCCCTCTGTCAGGAGCAGCAGGAGACAAGACCAGTCAAACAACATCACAAAAACATTATTCAGAGTGGATCATCTTAAATAAAAAAGGTAGATACAATTGTCAATTTCATTTTTTATTGTGCTAACACTAGGCCCATCAACCTGGTTTCATTATGTGACATCATGAAAATGACTTCTGTGACATACCTCTACACCTTCTGAGAAAATGAAGAAGGCAGTGAAGATGAGGAACAGGCCATTCACAAACCCTGCCAACACCTCTGCCCTCACATACCTGGAAAAAGAGATAAGAATTAGAAAAACAATACACTCAGGTAAACAATAAAAGGCTATAATCACCTATCCAAATACCAATGGGATTTAAAACAACTGCACCACCTTTGTTACATGAGTAGCAATACACACATCCAAATGTGTACTGAAGGTAGGGCTGTGACAGTCATGGAATTTTACATGTCTTATTTGTCAGTCAAACGACCACCGTTATAGTCGTTCATGAAGCACAATGCTCCTCTCCTCCGAACTGTCACAGTGTGCGCTGTTTTTGGTAAGCCATTGAGTGCATCCATTTCATGATAATAGTTTGCTCCTTGTTTCAGCAAGGTTTTGTTGCAATGAAGTTTCATCACGTTGTAGAGTCCATGTGCCCATGGAAATTGAAACTTCGACTTCAGCAGTCTTCAGTCAGCCGTTTGTTCCACAACACAAAATTCTAAAACTTTGTCTCCGCTCCTCTTGCTTTATAACAGCTGTTATGTGAACCAGGCTTACTTTTACTTGACTACTGTTGGGTAGAGTTTATCGACTTAAAAATTAAGTTCACAAAAAATAAATGGTTGACTTATTTTATTTTCATCAGTCTTCAACCATAATCATTGGTTACACGCTTATACAATTACCGCACCAGCCCTAAGTGAAGGTGCACATTCTGTCACAGAAAGTTTTAGTGCTCACCAGGAGGATTGGAAACCCTGGATATCAATAAAGGCATAAGATCACAAATAATGCAGGTATCCGTATACGCTTGGAAAATGGAGACATCAGAAAAGGTCCATGTAAACACGTGCAGACACATCTTATTAGTTTGAGACAACGTAACCTTTGTAGCTTCACTCTTTGCTAGCACTCTACATCAGGGGTGTAAAGCTCAATTTGCCCCACGGACCGCATACAGTCTTAGTTGAGGTCTGGACAGCCGCTCTAAAAAATGTGTTATATTTATTTGTAATGGGAATATTTAAGATGAATAAAGTTAATATTCAGTTAAGAGTAATTAACACAATGCTTGACATTTATATGTTTTCCCTTCCTGCAACACACATGATTTCCAGTTCTGTTTGTGACAGTGATGTGTGTTGGGGTTGATGGTCACTAGACTTGATACTTGAATGTTATAGGTTGTTCTCGTATCATGTGATAGTGATTGACAGAGCTACTGAAGGAACAAGTACTGAGGACACACCGATTATTATAAACTGAGAAAAAAAAGTCCTCACTGTCAACTGCGTTTATTTTCAGCAAACTTAACATGTGTAAATATTTGTATGAACATACGATTCACCACTGAGACATAAACTGAACAAGTTCCACAGACATGTGACCTACAGAAATTGAATAATGTGTCCCTGAACAAAGGGGGGGGGGGGGGGGGGGTCAAAATCAAAAGTCAGTCAGTATCTGGTGTGGCCACCAACTGCATTAAGTACTGCAGTGCATTTCATCCTCATGGACTGCACCAGATTTGCAAGTTCTTGCTGTGAGATGTTACTTCACTCTTCCACCAAGGCACCTGCAAGTTCACAGACATTTCTGGAGGGAATGGCCCTAGCCCTCACCCTCCGATCCAACAGGTCCCAGACGTGCTCAATGGGATTGAGATCCAGGCTCTTCGCTGACCATGGCAGAACACTGACATTCCTGTCTTGCTGGAAATCACACACAGAACAAGCAGTATGGCTGGTGGCATTGTCATCCTGAAGGGTCATGTCAGGATGAGCCTGCAGGAAAGGTACCACATGAGGGAAGACAGCGTTGAGATTGCCTGCAATGACAAGTTCAGGCCGACACACGGCCCCATACCATGACGGACCCTCCACCTCCAAAACGACCCCGCTCCAGAGTACAGGCCTAGGTGTAACGCTCATTCCTTCGACGATAAACACGAATGCGACAATCACCCTTGGTGAGACAAAACTGTGACTCGTCAGTGAAGAGCATTTTTTGCCAGTCCTGCCTAGTCCAGTTTGTGCCCATAGGCGACGTTGTTGCCGGTGCTGTCTGGTGAGGACCTGCCTAACAACAGGCCTACAAGCCCTCAGTTCAGCCTCAGCCTATTGCAGACAGTCTGAGCAGATGGAGGGATAGTGCGTTCCTGGTGTAACTCAGGCAGTTGTTGCCATCCTGACATCTGCAGTCCTCATGCCTCCTTGCAGCATGCCTAAGGCACGTTGACGCAGATGAGCAGGGACCCTGGGCATCTTTCTTTTGGTGTTTTCAGTATCAGTTGAAAGGCCTCTTTAGTGTCCTAAGTTTTCATAACTGACCTTAATTGCCTACTGTCTGTAAGCTGTTAGTGCCTTAACGACCATTCCACAGGTGCATGTTCATTAATTGTTTATGGTTAATTGAACAAGCATGGGAAACAGTGTTTAAACCCTTTACAATGAAGATCTCTGAATTATTTGGATTTTTACAAATGATCTTTGAAAGACAGGGTCCTGAAAAAGGGACGCTTCATTTTTTGCTGAGTTTAGTATTGATGACATTATAAACACCGATTCTGTAGCAGGTGGCATAGTCACCGCCTTTTGTTTTGACTTCATACAAGCCTCTCTGGCTTATGTTTAGAGAACATTTGGTACTGTCCGATTAGAATATAAAGGGCGTTGCCAAGAGGCCTGTTAGACATTGCGCTTATTTTTTATTCACCTGAAAATATCCTTTACATAATAGCGACGAGGATGGGATGCTAAGGATTTTAGCCATGTTGGTTGAAAGCAGCTTCAGAATCAACTCTCTGGAGGAGAGTCAAACGTGAGTACTCCTCTTTTGTGGAACCTTCTGTTGGGGTTTCCCTTGGCATCTAAAGAGTACGACGCAAGAACCTTGTTGTCAAGAAATAATATTGGTTTATTAGTCAACTTGCCGTACGACAGTGTAGTCTGTTGGTACGTGGTGGAAAATCCTCTAGGAGCAACACTGAAAACACGGAGACGGGTACGTGAGTGCTCAGTGTACCTCAATTAAAACATCTTACAAACTCCTTTCGATACTGCTATAACAAAAGATCAAACCACCCACCTATGTTTGAAACCCCTGGTCTACATTGATTGCATACCTACCCATATGAGAAGGAGTCATTTGACCTCCACCTGGAGATCACTGAGGCTGCAAGTCCGGCTAAAAGTGCAGTGCAGTCGAAGAACATGTGAAAGGAATCTGATATCAAGCCTAAACTGAAAGCAAAAAAAAAAACAGTACTTTTATGAATGACTAAGTAATGGCTGATAAAACAATAACATTTATTCTTGCATATATTAGTTCTAGCTAGCTCGTTACTTGTCTATGGGAAGACATTACATTTTATGATCGTGACATTTGAATACTAGCCTGGGAGACCAGACAGATAATCAGCTGGTTCCAGGTCATTTGAACACGTTGCAGAGAGGATTGTCCTAGCAGAAATTAATGTACAGACGTCAAGCTGAATAGACATTTTAATACACATTGGGGAATAACAATCATCAAAGTAGCTAAAATATATATAGTTTGTGGTGCATTCCCACTGATAGGGGCAGTGCATGCAACGGTTTATGGCACAATGCTTAGACATACGTGGCACATCCTGAAGAGATTTATATACGGTCAGAACTTACCTGTTACTCCATATGCCGTACGATAATTCCACAAAAGCAAAGGACAGATTCAGACAGAGGAAGAAAAACAAATTGCGTGATGTTGTATCAGATAGGATTGATCTGGAAAATAAGAAATTGCACTGAGTTAGAATCCCAGCTGAAGAAAGCCGCAAGCTAGCGCGAGTTATCAAACAAGCTAGCCCTGCGCTAATCACAACAGTCATGTGGATTGCTTTTGTTTGGCAGTTTATGAATGAGAAGTAACGTTAGCTATGGCAAATATTACATACATTTAGCTGTAAAGCATGTTGACTGCATATAAATATTGAACATTATACAACCGCCCTAGGTTAGATAGCTACTACTAGATAGCTAAGTAAGTCGGAAGTAACGTTAACGTTAGCTAACTTCCAGCTGTGTTGGCTAGTTAAGACATCCATTCCGGCATCTGAAGCGAAGTTAGCTAGCCAACTAATGTCCCCTATAAATATGTCTATGTAACGTTAGCTGACAACAATATCTATCTGGTCAACCAATATAGATTGTAAAGTAGCTAGCTAATAAATCCATTATGTTTCAAGAAGCATCAGATTTTGGCTTGATTTTCAGCATAGATTCAAAATAGCTAAATAAAACATAAAAAGACAGTACGAACAAAACAACTTACCTGAACCATCCTGAAATCTTGGCAAGGAGGTTGAATTTGGCTGGCTTGTACTCGTCGTCTTTTATAGATAATGGTAACATTTTAGCAGTCCCAGACTGTGGCTAGGTAGCGACTGTTGGTTTGTGCTGCAACCACCAACTCAGCTCCTTCAAGCAGGAGATGAGACATGCATCCGGTCGATAGAGGGCGCTCGCGCTGCCAAACATATTTTACTATAAACCTAAAGCGAGTATGGCACAGGTTAAATAGAATAATAAGGTGGATAGGTTTTGAGACATAACTAAAATAAAGCCAATGATATGTTGGTGTATGGATACAGTTGGCTATCCTACATTCGGGGGTTCTGTTCCCCATCAGATACTACTGCTACCCAGAATCCTTAATCGTAATAGAAGGCTATGCTGCTCCCCATCATATACAGTGCCTTGCGAAAGTATTCGGCCCCCTTGAACTTTGCGACCTTTTGCCACATTTCAGGCTTCAAACATAAAGATATAAAACTGTATTTTTTTGTGAAGAATCATCAACAAGTGGGACACAATCATGAAGTGGAACGACATTTATTGGATATTTCAAACTTTTTTAACAAATCAAAAACTGAAAAATTGGGCGTGCAAAATTATTCAGCCCCCTTAAGTTAATACTTTGTAGCGCCACCTTTTGCTGCGATTACAGCTGTAAGTCGCTTGGGGTATGTCTCTATCAGTTTTGCACATCGAGAGACTGAAATTTTTTCCCATTCCTCCTTGCAAAACAGCTCGAGCTCAGTGAGGTTGGATGGAGAGCATTTGTGAACAGCAGTTTTCAGTTCTTTCCACAGATTCTCGGTTGGATTCAGGTCTGGACTTTGACTTGGCCATTCTAACACCTGGATATGTTTATTTTTGAACCATTCCATTGTAGATTTTGCTTTATGTTTTGGATCATTGTCTTGTTGGAAGACAAATCTCCGTCCCAGTCTCAGGTCTTTTGCAGACTCCATCAGGTTTTCTTCCAGAATGGTCCTGTATTTGGCTCCATCCATCTTCCCATCAATCTTAACCATCTTCCCTGTCCCTGCTGAAGAAAAGCAGGCCCAAACCATGATGCTGCCACCTCCATGTTTGACAGTGGGGATGGTGTGTTCAGGGTGATGAGCTGTGTTGCTTTTACGCCAAACATAACGTTTTGCATTGTTGCCAAAAAGTTACATTTTGGTTTCATCTGACCAGAGCACATTCTTCCACATGTTTGGTGTGTCTCCCAGGTGGCTTGTGGCAAACTTTAAACCACACTTTTTATGGATATCTTTAAGAAATGTCTTTCTTCTTATTGGATGGTCCTTCTGTAGCTCAGTTGGTAGAGCATGGCGCTTGTAACGCCAGGGTAGTGGGTTCGATCCCCGGGACCACCCATACGTAGAATGTATGCACACATGACTGTAAGTCGCTTTGGATAAAAGCGTCTGCTAAATGGCATATATTATTATTATTATTATATTATATTATTCTTGCCACTCTTCCATAAAGGCCAGATTTGTGCAATATACGACTGATTGTTGTCCTATGGACAGAGTCTCCCACCTCAGCTGTAGATCTCTGCAGTTCATCCAGAGTGATCATGGGCCTCTCGGCTGCATCTCTGATCAGTCTTCTCCTTGTATGAGCTGAAAGTTTAGATTGACGGCCAGGTCTTGGTAGATTTGCAGTGGTCTGATACTCTTTCCATTTCAATATTATCGCTTGCACAGTGCTCCTTGGGATGTTTAAAGCTTGGGAAATCTTTTTGTATCCAAATCTGGCTTTAAACTTCTTCACAACAGTATCTCGGACCTGCCTGGTGTGTTCCTTGTTCTTCATGATGCTCTCTGCGCTTTTAACGGACCTCTGAGACTATCACAGTGCAGGTGCATTTATACGGAGACTTGATTACACACAGGTGGATTGTATTTATCATCATTAGTCATTTAGGTCAACATTGGATCATTCAGAGATCCTCACTGAACTTCTGGAGAGAGTTTGCTGCACTGAAAGTAAAGGGGCTGAATAATTTTGCACGCCCAATTTTTCAGTTTTTGATTTGTTAAAAAAGTTTGAAATATCCAATAAATGCCGTTCCACTTCATGATTGTGTCCCACTTGTTGTTGATTCTTCACAAAAAATACAGTTTTATATCTTTATGTTTGAAGCCTGAAATGTGGCAAAAGGTCGCAAAGTTCAAGGGGGCCGAATACTTTCGCAAGGCACTGTAGTTATCGTTCAGTTGCAGTGATGGGACAAGACTGTAAGTACCAATTGGATACCACGAAATTTGGGAGAAAAAGGGGTAAAAAAATAACTATTTTTTAATACAACACTTTCACCATCACATTAGATACTGTCTCAGATCAATTCAGCCTACAGTTCTTCACCCTGAGTAGGCTACATTACCCTGATTGCACAATAGTGCTTACAAATACAATGTCATTACAAAAAGTAATTAAAAATGTTTACCCTGTGTCGCAGAGTAATTTCTGATTTATTCAACAAAATAATATATTTATTTTAATTTGAATGAAAAACATGCTCATGGAAGCTTATAATTCACATTTCCCAAATAAAGTCTAAAATGGAACAAAGTTTGAGTTCCTAATTTAACAATCTAGTATTAAGGTTGCCAAAATTCAGTTTTCCATTATAGGAAAAACATAGGCTACCCTAAAAAAAAATCATATAATAGAAAACTAGTCAATTATCAGAAATGTATTGAAATTAAGCCCTCAATGATGTAATGCAATTTTGTTAAACTTTAGGCCGAGTTTGCTAAAAGAAAGGTACAACATGCAATATGAAGAATCTGCCAATGTATTTATCTTTTTGACCACTAGATACCCCCCAAGCTCTGGATAAGCAAGCTAGACCCCATTGCTGGTGATGATATGAAATCTACATTGCTGTTTAGGCTGTTGAGTAAAAAAGCCAGACAAAAATTAGAGCCAATATATTTAGAAAACATATGACTGGCTATACATTGGACTGCAAACACTACAAAACATTGATTCTTCCACTGTGAGAATAGTGCTGAAATTGCATCCATATAGGCACTCATTTCCTGCTCTTTTTTATAAAAGGATAACGCATGAATCACAGTGAGGATAGCACATTAGGAGAAACCAGGGAGTGCTGGGAAATAACCATCTATCAAGAATCAAGGTAAGAGCCAAGTGCAGACTGAAGTAACAATGTTTATTGTAACCACAGGAGCAGGCAAACGACAGGTCAAGGCAGGCAGGGATCGATAAGCTAGAGCAGAGGCCAAGGTACAGGACGACAGGCAGATGTCGGTAATCCAGAGGTGGCGGAAAGGAACAGGACGGCGGGGCGGGTACAGGGTCAGGGCAGGCAAAAGTCAAAAACCAGGAGGCTGAGAAAAGCGTGACTAGGGAAACCCAGGCACTGAGACAACCCACTGGTCGGCTTGAACAAACAAGATGAACTGGCAACAGACAGATAGAAAACACAGGTATAAATACACAGGGGATAATGGGGAAGATGGACGACACCTGGACGGGGGTGGAGACAAGCACAAGGACAGGTGAAACAGATCAGGGCGTGACATCATCTCAAGTTTGGCAACTTCCTGTGCTTCTAAAAAGATCCAAGGTAGGTCCTCTCCTCCCCTGTGTTTTACACCAACACTATTTCCTTCCTTTGCTTAGAGAAGGATGATGTCTGTGCTACAAGTTTGTTGTTATATGTTATTCAATGTAGGTATGCTGGCCAATGCATTAATTATATCTGTCTGGTGAAATAAAATAGAAAAGTGGAAGCATACAGTAGGTGACAAAGAGACACTTCACAAACATGAGAGCTGTTGGATTCTCAGATAATCAAGCAACAAGCGAAGGTAATGATGAGAAACTGGGCATAAGGGCTGAATATTAAAGAGTTGAAAAAAAGCAATGTTTGTGAACATTAAAACTGTGCTTCCAGAGGGGAAATGTTCCCATGGTAACTGTGTCTGTTGATCCAAATGTAAGAACCAGACACACACAATACGTGTCTGGTTTGATAAAATCCCAGAACTGACGAAAGTACAAAAAAGTTTGGGAAGCTAAAAAGTTTAACAACACCCATGCCCATCTCATAAATTACCACTTGGCAAGGCTTGATTTAGTTGAACAGTTGTTCTGTGAATTTTCTTTTGTTGTTTTTTAGCAATTTGCATAAGTATGGGAACTGGCATCTAAACTGGTTGTCACGTTGCAGTGCCATAAATTTGCTACCCAAAATTGGGTAACATCCTTCACCTAATGCCAAGCCTTCATTTAGCCTCTGAAATTGTAATCCTTATCAAACTGTCGGTAGACTTTGAATAATCTTAGGATTATTCAACAATCTGAAATGAAGAAAGATAAGTATAATACCAAAACTTTATTGAATAATGACTTTCATATTCTTTTGCCATTTTTAATCACAGTACAGTACTGATCCAAAAGACAAAGAGACTGGTGTATAAGGCAGAGTATAAAATAAGGGCCAACATCTTCAAAGTCTTCTTTCATTCAATAACTTTATGAATATGTATTACAACAGTGTAATAACTAGTGTTTTGTTTGGGAGTATAACACATAAATCGTGACTGTCAATGAATGACTAACCCATTCTGGTCTCATTAACATGAAGTGGTCTGCAAAACAACAAGTCACAAGATGTTGTCTAATACATGAAGCAGGAACAAGTTCCTCTTTTATGTCTATAGAATAACAGATGCTCCTCAGACGGAAAAATGTACACAAGGTAAAGGATCCTGTTCCACACATCCCCTGATTCTGTATGTCACCTATGATCTGTCTTGCCTGTTTATTCCTAAAGTTTTATAATCTGAATTGTCAAAACAACAGTGCACAAGACATCCACACCTTGCCAGGATTTTTTCAGCCCTTGTGTCCATGGTACAAGCTATGTGTTTTTGAACATCTTGCATAATGCATTATTGCAATATTACTTTGTAAATTTAGAGTATAGTACAGTATAGATTTGGATAGAGAATTGGAGTGTCCTCCTGTTAAGAAATAGCCCAGATTTTATGTTTTCATCTCCAGACCACCATCGCACAGTTCATCTCTCCAAAGGCATGTCTGACTAAAATAATTGTGTTTACCTTGGCACTTCTCCAGCAACCAGACACTGGGTCAAAGTGTAAGTCAGCCTGGTTTCAGTTTGCATACCCATTTCTAATCAAAGTCCTGAAGAATGTGAGTCTCTTCCTTTACAAGACTGGGGAATCGCTATATACAGTAAACCATCACTCATAAACCACCACTTTTGTGCTGAAATATTTTATTATGCTTATGATAAATTAGCATACAAATGCATGCATGTCAAATTTGTACTGAGATGGTCCTTGGTGAACTTGTGAGATATAGTTGCCTGTCCAATGGTGCTCTTTAACCCTTGTGTTGTCTTAAGGGTAAAAAATGACCCGCCACAATGTTTAACAGCAGAGAAAACCCCCCAAGAACACAAAGGCAACCTGCCTAAATAACTACAGACCCGTAGCACTCACGTCTGTAGCCATGAAGTGCTTTAAAAGGTTGGTAATGGCTCACATCAACACCATTATCCCAGAAACCCTAGACCCACTCCAATTTGCATACCGCCCAAACAGATCCACAGATGATGCAATCTCTATTGCACTCCACACTGCCCTTTCCCACCTGGACAAAAGGAACACTTACGTGACAATGCTATTCATTGACTACAGCTCAGCGTTCAACACCATAGTACCCTCAAAGCTCATCACTAAGCTAAGGATCCTGGGACTAAACACCTCCCTTTGCAACTGGATCCTGGACTTCCTGACAGGCCGTCCCCAGGTGGTGATGGTAGGTATTAACACATCTGCCACGCTAATCCTCAACACTGGAGCTCCCCAGGGGTGTGTGCTCAGTCCCCTCCTGTACTCCTTGTTCACCCACGACTGCATGGTCAGGCACGACTCCAACACCATCAATAAGTTTGCAGATGACACAACAATGTACTACCTCACCGACAATGACAAAACAGCCTATAGGGAGGAAGTCAGAGACCTGGCCGGGTGGTGCCAGAATAGCAACCTATCCCTCAACATAACCAAGACTAAGGAAATTATTGTGGACTACAGGAAAAGGAGGACCGAGCACGTCCCCATTCTCATTAGTGGAGCAGGTTGAAAGCTTCAAGGTCCTTGGTGTCCACATCAACAACAAACTAGAATGGTCCAAACACACCAAGACAGTCGTGAAGAGGGCACGACAAAACCTATTCCCCCTTAGGAAACTAAAAAGATTTGGCATGGGTCCTGAGATCCTCAAAAGGTTCTACGGCTGCAACATCGTGAGCATGGTTGCATCACTGCCTAATACGGCAACCGCTCGGCCTCTGACCGCAAGGCACTATAGGTGGACCTATAGTCCACCTAATACCTTTTTTGCACTATTGGTTAGAGCATGTAAGTAAGCATTTCACTGTAAGGTCTACACCTGTTGTATTCAGCGCACGTGACAAATACACTTTGATTTGATTTAATAAATTATATTTGTTCAAAATTAAATTTGATTACTTTTCCTAGAGCGACCCCAACATTAAAAAAAGTGAAACATTGCCTTTGTTTATATTTCCATGAAAGCTGTACACTAGCAGGGTACAAAGATTGTGTTAGGGTATTTTTGACCCGACAGTTAAAAAAACAATTACACACCACAAAGACACACACACACACACGCACGCACACACACACACACACACACACACACACACACACACACACACACACACACACACACACACACACACACACACACACACACACACACACACACACACACACACACACACACACACACACACACACACACACACACAATTAGAAATGTAGATTATGTGTGCTACTGATTGAACTCAGACAAAACTAAAACTTTTTTTGTGCAGGTGCAGCATCTCCCCTCCACGACCCCTCCACGACCCCACACATGATGCAAGTTCACAGACAAAATAAACAAAATATCAGACAAATTAAACAAAATTTCAGACAAAATAAGAATTACTTGAAAGCCTTGTTTACTAATTGGGAATGTAGTCAGAGGCTATAAAGGTGCTGCAGATGACAATCCCACCAGTTCTCTCTGCTGAAGCCATGAGTGCACGTTTCACTGCCCAACAGGTCGTAGATCAGATTTTTTTCAGATGTTCAGGAAGAACAAGAGAACAATGATTTAGAAGAAGAGGAGGTATCTGACGAAGAAGATGGGGAAGAATTACAACCCAGAGCACGATGCATCATCTTCAAATTAAGAAGAAATCTCCCATGCTGAAAAAGAGACATTTTTGTCAAAAAACAGCAAAATAACATGGTCCTTGTCACCATATGACAACCAGGGCAGGATGGCAGGACAAAATGTCATAAGGATGACCCCAGGGCCCACAAGACATGCAGTTGCCCATGCCCAGGACATCGCCTCAACATTCTGCATGTTCGTCACACCAGCCATCGAAAAAATCCTCCTGGAGATGACAAATTTGGAGGGTTTCCGTAAATATGGAGACAACTGGAAAAGAATGGATGAGATTGACCTGCGTGCCTACACAGGGCTGCTAATCTTAGCGTGTGTGTGTTGGTCCCAAGGCAAGGCTACATGTAGTCTCTGGGATGCAGAGAGTGGAAGGGCAAATTTCCGTGCCACAATGCCACTGAAAGTCTTTCACACTTTCTCAAGAATGCTACGATTTGATAACCTTGAGTCAAGACCTGCAAGACATGTGAGAGACAAACTGGCGGCCATAACAGAGTCTGGGAGACGTGGGTGGAGCGTCTGCCATACCTCTATAACCCTGGGCCTGAAGTAAAGGTAGATGAGCAACTGGTTCCATTCTGAGGTACATTTTTATTTTCATATCTGTAATGTAAGTGATTTTCAATGTTAATTTTATTATGTATTGCTGTAATATAATTGATTTATGTAATTGTTATCTGTGACACTGATACTAATTGCTGATAGTAATCTCTTTTGTCAAAAGTTCGCTGTCCTTTCCGGCTGTCACGGGATTCTTCCGTCGAAGGAGAGGCGGACCAATATGCAGCGTGGTTGAAGTTCATGGTTTTTTAATAAGAAAAACTATACATGAACAAACTACAAAACAATAAATGTGAAAACCCGAAACCAGTCCCGTGTGGTACAAACACTGACACAGGAGACAATCACCCATAAAACCCAACACAAAAGAGGCTACCTAAATATGGCTCCCAATCAGAGACAATGACTAACACCTGCCTCTAATTGAGAACCATATCAGGCCCAAACACAGAAACAGACAAACAAGACATCCAACATAGAATGCCCACTCAGATCACACCCTGACCAAACAAAACATAGAACATACAAAGCAAACTATGGTCAGGGTGTGACACCGGCAGTATATGCCCAGCAAGGCAGGAAAGTATGGTATCAAGATATGGGTGACCTGTGGCGCACAATCCAGTTACCCTTGGAAGATGCAAGTCTACACAGGGAAGCCGACCAGTGGAGGCCCGGAGAAGAACCAGGGGATGCGGGTTGTGCTTGATGTGACAGATGGACTGAGGGTGCACAATGTCACGTGTGACAATTTCTTCACCTCTTATGAACTCAGCCAGCAGCTCCTGAAGAGGAAGATCACCATGGTTGGCCTTCTCATCAAAGTTTGCCTTCACCCCCACCACCACTCTAGTTTCTTACCTCCCAAAGAGGAACAAGAATGTGGTCCTCCTGAGTACACTGCACAAAATGGCTGAGATCAGTGATCGTGAGGACAGGAAGACAGCCATCATCCTGGACAACCACAACAAAGGAGGCATGGACAACCTGGACAAGGTGATTGGAACTTACAGCTGCGGGAGGATGACTGCCCGCTGGCCCCTGTTCATCTTCCATAACATCATTGATGTGTCCTCATTCAATGGCTTCGTGATATGGAAGAAGAGCAACCCTACCTGGATGCCTGATAAGTGCAACTAGAGGAGGGTGTTCCTGGAGCAGCTGAGAAAGGCACTTGTAACCCCACACATTCAAAGAAGGGAGCGCCTCCCCACCACAGTAGCCCCTGCAGCGCTTGTGAAAGCTGTTCAGGGTGCTGAATCTTGTCCTGATCCACCTGAGGCTACAGCTGTGGCAGGCAAGAGGAGGAGATGGAAATTCTGCCCCCCCAAAGATAAACTGCAAAACAAATGCTATGTGCTACACCTTGTGAGTGGGGGCAATGGTTAAAAAATGGGAGAAGACTAGTATTTTGTAGTTGAATTCCTCGTTGTACAGTATATAAGAATATATCCCTATGTTGCCAAAAAAGTTCAAGACTGTTATTGTTTCCATTCAATAAAATGCATTCACAACTACTTTCTGCACATTTCTGCTACTTTCTTAGGCTATACAAGTGCGATCTCTTGCAACAACAAAAAAATGTTTACACCTATGCAGTACCTTTAGCAATAAGAATAATAAACCTCTACTTTAGTAAGGAAAACAATTATGACAGGTGTGTTGTAATAAAACCAAGGGGTGTCCACTGATTAATGCAGTCGTTCTGCATTGTGAAGAGGGAAAAAACCCAGATATTCACAAAGTTTGTGATAAATGACAGGTTTCTTCATGCAAAATATATTTGGTGTCACACCCTGACCTTAGATATCTCTGTTTTTCTATATATTTTCGTTAGGTCAGGGTGTGACTAGGGTGGGTACTCTAGTTTTTGTATGTCTAGGGTTTTTTGTATGTCTAGGGGTTTTTGTATGTCTATGTTGGCCTGATATGGTTCACAATCAGAGACAGCTGTTTATCTTTGTCTCTGATTGGGGATCATATTTAGGTAGCCATTTCCCTAATTTGTGTTGTGGGATCTTGTCTATGTATAGTTGCCTCAGTGCAGTAGCGGCTTGGTTGGTGTTTTGTTAGGTGAGTTTCAGATTATTAAAATTATTTGGAACTTTACTCACGCTGCACCTTGGTCTCATCATTATGACGAACGTGATATTTGGGGTATAAAATTAATTTAAGATGCTTTATTTTAGGGGTTTAGTGAAGGAGTGTCATTTTTTAAAACCGTAGCACAAGGGGAGTATACAGAATGTTAAGACTACACAAAGGTTAAAGGGATGTATTGATGTCTATTCAACCATTCTAAGGTCATCACAAATTATGCAGCGTGTTGCTCTCCAAGAGCAGAGAACACACAGACAGTACAGATTTCTGCTTAATTAAGAATGCAAGACTTGGCCAAGCATTTTCATCATCATTGCTAAAACTACTTCAACCAAGGTAGACACGTGGCAAGTCAAAGTATCCATTCAATGGGTCAAGTACTTTCGGCCAAAGGCTAAGTTCCACCGTAGATTAATAAAACAATTTATTTTATTCATGTTTTATTTTACCTTTATTTAACTAGGCAAGCCAGTTAAGACCAAATTCTTATTTACAATGATGGCCTACCCAGGCCAAAGCCGGAAGACGCTGTGCCAATTGTGGGTAGTTGAGACTCCCAATTACAGCCGGATGTGATACAGCCTGGATTCAAACGAGGGACTGTAGTGACGCCTCTTGCCCTGAGATGCAGTGCTTTAGACAGCTGTGCCACTGAGTAAATGAACCCATCTGCAGCAGGCAACAGGAAAGCAAGCATAACTTTGGTGTCACTTTGAATACTTCTTAGTGCACCTTGTGCAACCACTTTATCCTGGACAAATTGTTATTTCGAGACACAAGCACTTGCTTTCCTCATTGATTTTCATAAGGAACTTGGAACTTCAAACATAGCGTTCCTGCATGGATCAGCATGCTTTGGGAAGGCCTTAGGGATGTGGGGGAAGGCAGGGGAACATGCAAGAGGGAACATGGAAACACAGGTCATCGGAGAAGATAAACACTCTACTGCCCTTGTACTCCCTTACATTTTTCTCCCTAGACAAATGTTCTGACATTTATTGACTAATATTAATGGTAAGTTAACTGGCAAGCATTCTAATGAAATATTCCAAGTCAATTGTTTTGTGTGATGTAAATATAAACTGTGAGGGCCTCCCAAGTGGCGCAGTGGTCTAAGGCACTGCATCGCAGTGCTTGAGGTGTCACTACAGACCTGGGTTTGATCCCAGGCTGTGTCACAGCAGACCGTGACCGACAGACCCATGAGGCAGCACACAATTGGCCCAGCGTCGTTAGGGGAGAGTTTGGTTGGCTGGGATTTCCTTGTGCCATCGCGATTTTGCGACTCCTTGTGGCAGGCCAGGTGCCTGCAAGCTGACTCCAGTTTCCAGCTAGACGGTGTTTCCTTCAAACATTGGTGCGGCTGGCTTCCAGTGTGTCAAGAAGCAGTGCAGCTTGGCAGGATCGTGTTTCAGAGGCGGATGGCACTAGACCGTTGGTTCTCCCGAGTCCGTAGGGGAGTTGCAGCGATGGGACATGACTGTAACTTCCAATTGGGGAGAAAAAGGGGTACAAGTACAAAAAATATATATATAAACTATGAAGATTTCTCACCCAGTCTTGTCGTGCAAACTACACAAACAACAATCAAAATCAGGTCTGTTGGAGACTGGTCGAGTTCAACCCAAACCCGGATCACATATGCCCCTCTGGCAAAAGGGGTTCGAGCCCTGTCTCGACCATTCTGTCTGGGGTTAAAACTCATTTGTGGCCCAAAAAAACGAGAAGCAAGCGTTGAGGTCGGAATGGTTTGCCCAATTGAAGCGAGCGGGTTGGAGTATGAGAATCATGCCCACATCTACTGTATGCAGTGCTTGTAACGGCTGTTTGAAGAAGAGGACCAAGGCGCAGCGTGGTAAGTGTTCATGATTTATTAATAGAACTGAACACTGAATAACAAAAACAAAGAAAACGAACAAAACTGAAACAGTTCTGTCTGGTGCAGACACAAAAACAGAAAACAACTACCCACAAAACACAGGTAGGAAAAGGCTACCTAAGAATTGTTCTCAATCAGAGACAACGATAGACAGCTGCTTCTGAGAACCACAACCGGCCAAACACACAGAAATGGAAAACATAGAACACAAAAAAAGGATCTCTAAGGTCCGGGCGTGACAGTACCCCCCCCCCCCCCCCCCAAAGGTGCGGACTCCGACCGCAAAACTTAAACCTATAGGGGAGGGTCTGGGTGGGCATATATCCGCGGTGGCGGCTCTGGTGCGTGACGTCGACCCCGCTCCACCTTATAGGCTTGGCCCACTAAGGTGGTGCCTCTGGAGCGGGGACCCTCACCGCTGACCTCGGACTGGGGACCCTCGCAGCGGGCCCCGGACAGGAGGGAGACTCTGGTTGGGTAAGCAGAAGGACTTGAGTTCATTTATGTTTTTATGATTACACCATGAGTCGTTAATCATGATGCATACCCCCCTTCTTCTTCCCAGAGAGGTGTTTATCTCTGTCGGCGAGACTCATGAAGAAGCCAGGTACTGAATCGACTCCGACAACGTATCCCGAGAGAGCCATGGTCCTGTGAAAAAGAGAATATTATAATCTCTGATGTCTCTCTGGAAGGCAACCCTTGCTCTAATTTTGTCTACCTGGTTGTCAAGTGACTGGACATTGGCGAGTAGTATACTCGGAAGTGGTGGGTGGGGTGCTTGTCTACGGAGCCTGACAAGGAGGCCGCTCCGTCTGCCTCATTTGCGGTGTCATTGTTTTTGGTTGGCTTTTGGGATAAGTTCCACTGTCCTGGGTGGTATTCCTGGTCATAATGTTGGTAAGTTGATGTTGCTCTTATTGCCAATAGTTCTTCCCGGCTGTATTTAATAACACTTAAGATTTTCTGGGCTAACAATGCATTAAAAAAAACTAAATACTGCATAGTTTCCTAAGGACTTGAAGTGAGGTGACCATCTCTGTCGGCGCCATCTTGCTAAGGTAGCCTAGCAGTTAGATTGTTGGGCCAGTAACTGAAAGGTTGCTGGTTTGAATCCCGAGTCGACAAGGCTCTGTTGATGTGCCCTTGAGCAAGGCACTTAACCCCAATTGCTCCTGTAAGTCACTCTGGATAAGAATGGGTCTGCTAAATGACAACAACAAAAAAATACACAACTCAACACCATAACAGGAAAGCTATTTAAATGGAAAAGCACTCAACAGTGTTAGCTGTGAGATATTTATCTCCTTTAATACCAATATGGCACAGGCCAGTGAAGCAAGAGAGCAGCTCATGTGCTTCACCATGTACAGAACTGTCCTTTACTCCCATACACATGTTGAACGTAGCTTTACCATAGCTAATTGGTTAAAAATGCTTTGTAAATCTTTTCCATGATTATTATCTTCTTTGAGAAAGACATTTCTGGTAACTCGTCTTCTAGCGTAGGCCGGCCCTAGACTGGCCAAGTGCATTCTTATACAATACAAACTTGCTGAGCAGCATATCAATGCACACCTCACGTGCCCACTCTAATATGTTCAATGTTAGGCTGTGGAGAGAACCTAATACAACAATAGATACTATAGGAAGAGTTTTCAATTGCATATCTGACCAAAATAAGATTCAAATGTGTTTTTTGATCAAAATCAAAAGTGATATTCATTTCCAATATCCCTCAATGTGCTTTTTCACTCCTTATTCAGGTGTAAGTACAGGGCTGCTTAGTATATCAGAAACCAATCAAATCACAATAATAATATAATAATATAATAATATATAATAATATAATAATATAATAATAATAATATAATAATATAATATATGCCATTTAGCAGACGCTTTTATCCAAAGCGACTTACAGTCATGTGTGCATACATTCTACGTATGGGTGGTCCCGGGGATCGAACCCACTACCCTGGCGTTACAAGCGCCATGCTCTACCAACTGAGCTACACAGGATCACAATAAAACCATGAAGTATATTTTATATATTATAAGTATATTATAAGTCTTCATAAATTAATAACAGTATTTCTACTTAATGAAGGTGAACAGTAAATGTATTCCAATGAAACTGCTTGCGAACACTAATTAATTCCAGAGAAGGACTGTTTTTTTCTTCATATTCAGCAACATGCATTTTTAACCCATTCAGCAAAATAGCATTTTTAACCCATAGTCTTGGGATCCATATGATCACAAAATAGACCTATACCCAAGGAGATCCTCTTCACCCTTAACATGTTCCACTACCAATGGGTCTCTCGCTCACTGTCTGTCAAATTTGAGACATCAGTGGTCTGGATAAACTTACTTTGCCATCTCTCCAAGACAGACCACATTTGCCCCTCCCCTACTCTCTCACACGTCTTTGTCCTCGGGGGTTGTCTTTGTCCTCTGGATATTACACCCGTCTTTCCTTCTAAAGCCAGGCATCGGGGCTGTTTCCATGGCAACTAGCCAATATGGTGGAAAGGGAAAAGAAAATAGACAATAGACAATAGACAATGTGCTGAAGAAAGGAGCTGGGAACATTATAAAGCTTTGTTGAAGCAGCAATGCCTTGTTCTGATTTGTCCACCCTGATTTCTTTGCCATATTGAGAAC
This sequence comes from Oncorhynchus gorbuscha, assembly GCF_021184085.1. Lineage (NCBI taxonomy): Eukaryota > Metazoa > Chordata > Actinopteri > Salmoniformes > Salmonidae > Oncorhynchus > Oncorhynchus gorbuscha. Next base: position 15,969,971 of record NC_060174.1, read on the forward strand.
GACTATCAGTGCCCATGGGGGCTCAATATACGTTTGATTAAAGACATCAATGGCCATCACTTAAAGTAACCTTTAAAGACAGAACATGGAAGCTTGTTATGGACACTAATGATGTTTGAAACCCAATGATTGAACAGTTTAGTTTGGTGTGACATATCCTCAGTGTGCTAGAACTCTGAACATGCAATCTGATTGTATAAGACACCTGGGCCTCTTTTCACTACATTATTGAGAAACTCAATGTTCCCTGTAATTAAGAATAGATACTACACTCATAAATCAAGGTAACAGTTGAAACCAAATAAGGTTCTTTAGAATGATGCCATAGGGGAACCTCAAAGGGGCATTTCACCACTGCTCTAGTAGTTAACAATATATGTCCATTAACATGTTATTAACATATCATATGTTTCATAAAAATCCAGAATTTTCTCAATACATGCAAAAAATTGCATTTCTTCATTTTAGCGGTAGAAACAGGACAACTCAATTTTCTGGTTGTAAGGAAACCACAATGTCCAGAATTCATATTGATTTCAGGACGTGGAGGACCGCCCCGTTGAGGTGTATCCAATTGATGTCAGAAATATAAAAATGTGTCGCACCAGCCTTCGCTTTGGCTCTCCCTCCTGTCCAGCTCAGGCGTTTGGCATCCCCGGCCTTCTAGCTGCTGCCAAAGATACTGCTGGCAAATGCCCTTCACTCATCAACCCCGGACTTGTCTCGTCATCATTACACACACCTGGTTCCAATCCCCACTCTGTCACTGTATATATACTCCCTCTGCTGTTTGTCTTTGTCAGTCATTGCAAATGTTACTTGTTTTCCTGAGAGGAATCTCGCCTACTTGCCAGTTGGTCAGCACATGCTCGCAGTACACGTCCTGGTAATCCGTCTGGCCCTGCCTGAAACATCCTGGAAAAACACTCCAAATAGTGTCTAGCAGTGAGGTTTCCCGTTAACTCTTTAAATGGGATGGTTATTTGAAGAACCATACAAAAATTAAAAGCTCCAAAGAACCATTATTGTTTCTACAATATTATGGAACCAATAATGGTTATTTTGATGTTTTTGGGGTGTTGTTTTTGGGTGTTGAGCCTGATTTGCATATTTCCCATGGTGCATTTAGAGGAAATGTTAGAGTTAAAATGATCTATATATTGACAAGATATTGGACGGACCACTTTAACAATGCGATTAAATGTCTGCAAAGGTGGAAGACAGGCGGTAGCAGACAGGGACATTCTAGTCAACAATAGGGAAGACACACATGAACAACAGGCACAACTCTGATAAAAAAAAATGTTTTCTGAAATTTGCCGTGATGCCATGTGCGTCCAAATATATCCTAAACAATCCTAAACACTTATGTTCTAAACAACCTTAAAATTATGACACTTCTATTTGATCAAATACGCCCCTCTTAGCAAATTAGGAATTCAATTTTATGTTGACCAAATTCGACACTCTCATTGACCTTCAGGCAAAATATCCCCATGTCACGCAGACAAATTTTAGCCCTCTCGGTTCGCTTCTTTCTCTCTGATACCACCCATTACTGTGTTTGGGGTCTTATGTATCAAGTGTCTCAGAGAAAGAATCTTGATCTAGCGTCTAAATAATCTGATTCAATATGATCTAAAAGGGAAAACTGATGCTAGCACTTTGATGACGCTTTTTGACTACGGCATAAGAGCAACGCAAGAAAAATTCCTAATCTTCTATTGTCCTCAACGTATGATTCATGACAGGATTCAGCCCTCTGTGAATATCAACATCTCAATATAATATATATGAATATAACACCCCAATCAACCAGTCATGTGGCTTTTACCCAAGTGAGATCCTAAGTGAATATGCTATCATTGCATTATTTAAGATGATACAATACATATTTCATAAGGCCTTATTTTGAGGGCCTAGTTTACCCTAATACAGTGGCCTGAAACTCACGGTTTGCAGGCCACATCAGGCCAGCCAGTCGCATTATATTGGCTTGCAAAGTGATGTGTAATTCCGATTGGAATCCAGCCAGAGTGGGGACAGCTAACATTTCAAATGTTAAAGGGTTAAGAAGACTAAGATAAGAGACTACATAAAGGATCTAAACTCTGCATTGTTGGGAAAGAGCTTGTAAGATCCTGAGGCACTGCATCTCAGTATTAGTGGTGTCACTACAGATCCTGGTTTGAATCCCTGCAGCAACACTGCAGAAACTATTACACTCAACGGAACGACTTGATTAGTGTAGTGTCAACAACGCACCCACTGCCAGCTGGCCTACTTCAGCAGTACTGTATCATTTTAATCATTTTAGTCAATAAGATTCTTGCTACGTAGCTTAACTTTCTGAACATTCGAGACGTGTAGTCCACTTGTCATTCCAATCTCCTTTGCATTAGCGTAGCCTCTTCTGTAGCCTGTCAACTATGTGTCTGTTTATCCCTGTTCTCTCCTCTCTGCACAGACCATACAAACGCTCCACACCGCGTGGCCGCGGCCACCCTACTCTGGTGGTCCCAGCGCGCAAGACCCACGTGGAGTTCCAGGTCTCCGGTAGCCTCTGGAACTGCCAATCTGCGGTCAACAAGGCAGAGTTCATCTCAGCCTATGCCTCCCTCCAGTCCCTCGACTTCTTGGCACTGACGGAAACATGGATCACCACAGACAACACTGCTACTCCTACTGCTCTCTCTTCGTCCGCCCACGTGTTCTCGCACACCCCGAGAGCGTCTGGTCAGCGGGGTGGTGGCACCGGGATCCTCATCTCTCCCAAGTGGTCATTCTCTCTTTCTCCCCTTACCCATCTGTCTATCGCCTCCTTTGAATTCCATGCTGTCACAGTTACTAGCCCTTTCAAGCTTAACATCCTTATCATTTATCGCCCTCCAGGTTCCCTCGGAGAGTTCATCAATGAGCTTGATGCCTTGATAAGCTCCTTTCCTGAGGACGGCTCACCTCTCACAGTTCTGGGCGACTTTAACCTCCCCACGTCTACCTTTGACTCTTTCCTCTCTGCCTCCTTCTTTCCACTCCTCTCCTCTTTGACCTCACCCTCTCACCTTCCCCCTACTCACAAGGCCGGCAATACGCTCGACCTCATCTTTACTAGATGCTGTTCTTCCACTAACCTCATTGCAACTCCCCTCCAAGTCTCCGACCACTGCCTTGTATCCTTTTCACTCTCGCTCTCATCCAACACCTCCCACACTGCCCCTACTCGGATGGTATCGCGCCGTCCCAACCTTCGCTCTCTCTCCCCCGCTACTCTCTCCTCTTCCATCCTATCATCTCTTCCCTCCGCTCAAACCTTCTCCCACCTATCTCCTGATTCTGCCTCCTCAACCCTCCTCTCCTCCCTCTCTGCATCCCTTGACTCTCTATGTCCCCTATCCTCCAGGCCGGCTCGGTCCTCCCCTCCCCGCTCCGTGGCTCGATGACTCATTGCGAGCTCACAGAACAGGGCTCCGGGCAGCCGAGCGGAAATGGAGGAAAACTCGCCTCCCTGCGGACCTGGCATCCTTTCACTCCCTCCTCTCTACATTTTCCTCCTCTGTCTCTGCTGCTAAAGCCACTTTCTACCACGCTAAATTCCAAGCATCTGCCTCTAACCCTAGGAAGCTCTTTGCCACCTTCTCCTCCCTCCTGAATCCTCCTCCCCCCCCTCCTCCCTCTCTGCAGATGACTTCGTCAACCATTTTGAAAAGAAGGTCGACGACATCCGATCCTCGTTTGCTAAGTCAAACGACACCGCTGGTTCTGCTCACACTGCCCTACCCTGTGCTCTGACCTCTTTCTCCCATCTCTCTCCAGATGAAATCTCGCGTCTTGTGACGGCCGGCCGCCCAACAACCTGCTCGCTTGACCCTATCCCCTCCTCTCTTCTCCAGACCATTTCCGGAGACCTTCTCCCTTACCTCACCTCGCTCATCAACTCATCCCTGACCGCTGGCTACGTCCCTTCCGTCTTCAAGAGAGCGAGAGTTGCACCCCTTCTGAAAAAACCTACACTCAATCCCTCCGATGTCAACAATTACAGACCAGTATCCCTTCTTTCTTTTCTCTCCAAAACTCTTGAACGTGCCGTCCTTGGCCAGCTCTCCCGCTATCTCTCTCTGAATGACCTTCTTGATCCAAATCAGTCAGGTTTCAAGACTAGTCATTCAACTGAGACTGCTCTCCTCTGTATCACGGAGGCGCTCCGCACTGCTAAAGCTAACTCTCTCTCCTCTGCTCTCATCCTTCTAGATCTATCGGCTGCCTTCGATACTGTGAACCATCAGATCCTCCTCTCCACCCTCTCCGAGTTGGGCATCTCCGGCGCGGCCCACGCTTGGATTGCGTCCTACCTGACAGGTCGCTCCTACCAGGTGGCGTGGCGAGAATCTGTCTCCTCACCACGCGCTCTCACCACTGGTGTCCCCAGGGCTCTGTTCTTGGCCCTCTCCTATTCTCGCTATACACCAAGTCACTTGGCTCTGTCATAACCTCACATGGTCTCTCTTATCATTGCTATGCAGACGACACACAATTAATCTTCTCCTTTCCCCCTTCTGATGACCAGGTGGCGAATCGCATCTCTGCATGTCTGGCAGACATATCAGTGTGGATGACGGATCACCACCTCAAGCTGAACCTCGGCAAGACGGAGCTGCTCTTCCTCCCGGGGAAGGACTGCCCGTTCCATGATCTCGCCATCACGGTTGACAACTCCATTGTGTCCTCCTCCCAGAGCGCCAAGAACCTTGGCGTGATCCTGGACAACACCCTGTCGTTCTCAACCAACATCAAGGCGGTGGCCCGTTCCTGTAGGTTCATGCTCTACAACATCCGCAGAGTACGACCCTGCCTCACACAGGAAGCGGCGCAAGTCCTAATCCAGGCACTTGTCATCTCCCGTCTGGATTACTGCAACTCGCTGTTGGCTGGGCTCCCTGCCTGTGCCATTAAACCCCTTCAACTCATCCAGAACGCCGCAGCCCGTCTGGTGTTCAACCTTCCCAAGTTCTCTCACGTCACCCCGCTCCTCCGTTCTCTCCACTGGCTTCCAGTTGAAGCTCGCATCCGCTACAAGACCATGGTGCTTGCCTACGGAGCTGTGAGGGGAACGGCACCTCAGTACCTCCAGGCTCTGATCAGGCCCTACACCCAAACAAGGGCACTGCGTTCATCCACCTCTGGCCTGCTCGCCTCCCTACCACTGAGGAAGTACAGCTCCCGCTCAGCCCAGTCAAAACTGTTCGCTGCCCTGGCCCCCAATGGTGGAACAAACTCCCTCACGACGCCAGGACAGCGGAGTCAATCACCACCTTCCGGAGACACCTGAAACCCCACCTCTTTAAGGAATACCTAGGATAGGATAAGTAATCCCTCTCACCCCCCCCTAAGTTTTAGATGCACTATTGTAAAGTGACTGTTCCACTGGATGTCATAAGGTGAATGCACCAATTTGTAAGTCGCTCTGGATAAGAGCGTCTGCTAAATGACTTAAATGTAAATGTAATGTATCACAACTGGCCATGTTTGGGAGTTCCATAAGGCGGCGCACAACCCAACGTTGTCCAGTTCAGGGTTTGGGGTAGGCGGTCATTGTAAATAAGAATTTGTTCTTAACTGACTTGCCTAGTTAAATAAAGGTCAAATAAAAATAAATAAAGCATTCAATACAAAGCCCCTGATACTTGTTGAAACGTACCCTGGCTTTCCCCACTGCAACAGGAGACCCCAAACCCAAAGCTCCTATTTCAATGAACAGCTTTTAGTTATGGAAATAAATATTTAATAATGAACATCTCTACAAATGTTCATTTCAAACACAATTCACAAAAAATAGGGCACAACATATTCACAACATTCAAAGGAGTATGAACAGTCATAAACATAACAAATACATTCTATATAGGCTTTGATTTAAAAACAACAGCTTCATTAATCACGTACCAAACCGGCTATAATATCCCACAGCAATAAAGAAAATGGTGTGGGACAAAAATACTCCATGCAAACACTTCTAATAAGATTCCACATTAAAGCTGGAATCCTTAATGGTGAAATTGCCACATCCGTTTGCGATATTACATCCACCAAATAAGTTAATGCAAACAACAAACACTGTTTTTTTCCTTGCAGCGGACATGATTGCACGCGCGAAAGAACACCATTTTTTTGTTACTACGACACTCCCCAGCTCTGCTTCGTCAACAAAACAAAAACAAGAACAACAGCTGTGGGGGTGGACAGTGGCGCTGTTTCCCCTATATACACAAAAAGCTATGAGGCAAATACAGTTTACCTTGCTTCTCTATATTACATTACCACAATAGCGACTTCACCTATTGTTGGGAAACCACCTTCCCATACTGATATAACAAAGTTAATTTAAACTGTACATTTCAAATGCATTGTAATTAACTCATTAAACATTTCAACTTTTTATCACAGTAAATTACAAATGGTATAATTTTGTTTAAAAACATGTAACATATTGCATTCATCCAATAGTTGTGACACTTAGACATCGATGGGTTCAATGAAAGCTGCCAAGAAGTGAAAAAAGGAGCAAATAATAGTTAGTTGCAGACAGTTAGATTATTAAACATTTGACTGACTTCTAGCTTAGGTTTAATAAAAATGAAAAACATCCAGAAGACCACATCTCCTTAAAGGTACTTCTCTTTTCCTCTTCCAGTAACATCCAAAGGTCATACGGCCTTGTCCTCTGCCCTTCAACGGAGACCTGACAGAGGACGAACCTCTCATCTGTTCCATCTCCACTAGGTAGGTCTGTCCCTTGGTATGCCTCTGCACACAGTGTAAAAGTCATTTTGCCTGAGGAACCACAAAACACTCACCGATGTGATACTAATACAGTACATGGTTATTTTGGTAGCACAAGTGGGGGCCACAATCTGGCTCTGGACCGCAGGTTTTAGACTCCTCTAGTCTATGCAGACCTGGGCTTACACTTTGCCAGCTCATAGAAACCCTTCCTCCTGGCTCTCCTCAGGTAGTCCAGGATTAGGCCCGTGGTGGTCACCATGATACCCACACAGACAGCAGGAATGACTACGTGGTTCCAGTCTGGTGAAGTACTGGAGTGCTTCTCTGGAGGTCAAGGGAAGAGGGGAAGAACAGGGAGACAGTGAGGACGAGACAGATTGGCTAACATTTTAGATTTTATGTTTCCACAGCATTCGAGTCCTCTCAAATGACACCAGTGTTTGTTATTGGTGGATGGAATTTCCTTGGCTTTTGCAAGCTTCACTGTTCTCAAACTACTGTACACTGTTGTCAGGTCTATCTCCGAGTTCACTGTTCCCAATTTCTCAGTTCAACATGGGGTTCAAAGTGGTTTCAAGTAACTGGTTTTATTGTGAATTATATTTCATATAATAATAACAAATATAATAATTATATTTGTGGTGAAGGGAAATAAAGAACTCTCTTCCTGTTTCTTCTAGCATGCCAAGCTAAAGAGCGAACACTGAACCACATCACTCACCTATGACGTTGATGCTGAAGATCTCGGTCTCATAACCCAAGTCATTGGTAACATTCACCTGGTATAGGCCTGTATCATTGGGCGTAAGGTTAACCAGCAGGAAGTTCCCATCCGGGGAGTAGAGCTCTGTGCCATTATCCAGTTTCCTTAAAACCACAGCAGGTGGGGGGAAACTGACAGAGTGACAGCAGATGGTGACATTTTGGCCTTCCTGCACCTCAGCAGATGGATATATCAGGACTGTTGTGTTCCTAGGAGGTGCTGGACACAAGGAAAATAGAACACACATCAATGCTGAGGGAAGACACTTGAGACTGCCTTGAAATAACAAATTAATTTTAAAATTAATATAGTACAGTTATAGTCTGAAATACTGTACGACATTTAGTCTATTGGCAGTTTACAATGCAACATACAATATTTATATAAAAGTATGTCGACAGCCCACTGTCATAGGATGCCACATTTCCAACAAGCCAGTTCGTCAAATTTCTGCCCTGCTAGAGCTGTCCCGGTCATCTGGTAAGTGCTGTTATTGTGAAGTGGAAATGTCTAAAGGCAACAAAGGCTCAGCCACGAAGTGGTAGGCCACATAAGCTCGCAGAACAGGACCGCAGAGTGCTGCGATAAAAATCGGCTGTCCTCGGTTGCAACACTCACTACCAAGTTCTAAACTGCCTCTGGATGCAACGTCAACACATGAACTGTTCGTCAGGAGCTTCATGAAATAGGTTTCCATGGCCGAGCAGCTACACACAAGCCTAAAATCACCATGCGCAATGCCAAGCATCGGCTGGAGTGGTGTAAATCTTGCCGCCGTTGGACTCTGGAGCAGTGGAAACGTGTTCTCTGGCGTGATGAATCACCATCTGGCAGTTCGACGGACAAATCTGGGTTTGGCGGATACAAGGAGAACGCTACCTGCCCCAATACATAGTGCTAACTATAACGTTTGGTGGAGGAGGAATAATGGTCTGCGGCTGCTTTTCATGGTTCGGGCTAGGCCCCTTAGTTCCAGTGAAGGGAAATCTTAACTCAACAGCATACAATTATATTCTAAAAGATTATGTGCCTCCAACTTTGTGGCAACGGATTGGGGAAGGCGCTTTCCTGTTTCAGCATGACAATGTCCCCGTTCACAAAGGCGAGGCGAGGACAATACAGAAATGGTTTGTCAAGATCAGTGTGGAAGAACTTGACTGGCCCGCACAGAGCCCTGACCTCAACCCCATCAAACACCTTTGGGATGAATTGTAACGCTGACTGCAAGCCAGGCCTAATCCCCCAACATCACTGCCCGACCTCACTAATGCTCTTGTGGCTGAATGGAAGCAAGTCCCCAGAGCTATGTTCCAACATCTAGTGGAAAGCCTTCCCTGGAGAGTGGAGGCTGTTATTGCAGCAAAAGGGGGACCAACTCCATATTAATGCCCATGATTTTGGAATGAGATTTTCATACAATTACTGTCTCTTCCATTGTTGATTACTGAGCAAAATGTGTGAAACTACTGACAACAGTGTGTGAAATATCAATGAGGCATGTTCTATAGAACCCATTATCTAGAATGACTTTATGTCATTTCATGTTGTTGAGTTCCTGTGCAGTGTTAAGTGTGGTATAAGTGTGATATTCTATTTTGGTACAGTGTGACAACAGCTCAGCCAATGACGAACTTATAGAGCATGTTCTTAGATACTGACAGCTCCCCAGACGTGGAAAAAGTATTCAATTGTCATACATGAGTAAAAGTAAAGGTACCTTAACAGAAAATGACTCAAGTAAAAGTCACCCAGTAAAAGTAAAGGTATAAATGATTTCAAATTTCTTAAATTAAGAAAAACACAATTTTCTGTCTTATTTTTTTTAAACGGATAGCCAGGCACACATTCCAACACTCAGACATAATTGACAAACAAAGCATTTGTGTTTAGTGAGTCCACCAGATCAGAGGCAGTAGAGATGACCAGGGATGTTCTCTGTTTAGTGAGTCCACCAGATCAGAGGCAGTAGGGATGACCAGGGATGTTCTCTTGATAAGTGTGTGAATTGGACAATCAAAATGTAAAAAGTACATTATTTTCTTTAGGAATGTAGAGAAGTAAAAGTTGGCAAAAATATAAGTAGTAAAGTACAGATACCAAAAAAAGTACTTAAATACTTTACACCACTGCAGCTGCCACATGATGATAGAACGGCCACACTCCAACAAATGAGAGCAAATAACAGACCATAAACAAGAAGCAAAAACAAGAGATCTGTGGGTGTAAAGAACAGTTACTTCATTGAAGAAGCAAAAAAAAGCTAATCAGGGTTAGGGAACGTTTACTGTTGTTGCCAGTATGAATCCGTGGGAGCGGAATAAAGACTTGATGTGGTGTGTTTTTGCCAGAAGCCTGGCACCCACCTTTGACTGTAATGTATGTGCTAGCTCGCTGGCTGCCGAGCTCATTGAAGGCCTCGCACCGGTAGAGAGCAGAGTCTGCTAGCAGGGCAGAGGAGAGGGTGAAGGAGGTGGAGAATCTGTTGCTGGACTGGAGTTCTATATCCTGGTCCTCAGAGAGTCTCCTCAGCACCATATGTCCCACCGGAACTCCGTCCGACAGGCAGGACACCGCCACGCTCTCCCCTTCCTTCACCTCATTGGCTGGGCTCACTGTGATGGTGGTTCCCCTGGGGGCATCTGCACAGCAAACATCAGACTCAGTTAAGGTTTATAAACGCAGACATCGGTTATAAACCCTCACTACACAACTGCCATTCACACCTCAAGGACTGAAGTTCGGCATAAAGGATTCCCTAAGTTGCAGGCACCAAGGGGGTGGACAACCCACCATAAACACATGTGATTCAAGCAATTAACTGTTCATGGTCCTCCATTCAGAACACAATGTGTGGAATCCGGTGTGTTATAATGATGGGGCGGAACAAAATCCTTTTTTTTCAGATTTCAATGATCTGTAAAACCACTTACAGTGGAGCTCCAGTACAGTCACTGCCTGCCTCTCTCTCCCACTCTGAGGGACTTCATCCATCTGAAGACTGACTCTGCAGGTGATCTGTCTGCCCTGGTCCTCCGGTCCAATCGAGAAAGAAAGCGTTGACGTCACATTCTGGAGTTCACTGGAATACTGTCCCATCTCGGAGGCTAGCTCGATTTCCCCATCAAGCCACTGGATCTGCAGGAGACTGGCTGGGTAGACGTTGGCTACCGAACAAAAAAAGATGCCAACTCCGTGTTCCAGAAAGGGGCCAGTGTTCTCGATGATAGGGTCCGAGGGGAAAGCTGGGGGAGGAGAGAGAAATGGGTAGATTAAAATATTAATATGTGACTAAAAGAAGCTGAGACCAGATAGAGATGTGAGCGAGTTAGTCAGGCATGTTGAATGGTAGACTCTTCACTTTGAAGGTTCAAAGATGGGGTGTTTCAAATCCTAATGTTGGGACCTGACAAATTCCCATAAGATACCGTTTAAAAAAAAATGACTTCCAGTAAGGGAGGCATTAATCCACACAACTTGTGAAACATCCCTCTGGATATAACCGTGGGTCAAAGACCTGGAATAAAGCAACCCTTACCCCCTTCAACACAATGACATTCACATCTAGGAAATATGAAATGTCTTCACTTCAGTGACCCTGGAGTGTATTTATTATTCTTCACTTCTTGGTGATCCCTCTCCCACATTGAACCAGACTACTGATCCCAGTGCAATCCGACAAAAGCAAACTGGACCTCTGCCCATGTTATGTGGGAGAGCAGCATGAAGGAACATTCAAGCTTTAAGTCCTAAGTTTGGTTTCATAAGAGGAGGAGTATTCTTCTAACCTCCTACAAAGCGTCACTGTACTCTTTCCAAGTCAGTGAAGTGAACCTAAGCATTACCCAAAACTGAGCAAAACAGTTACTGTATCAACATAAACCTGTAGAATTTAACGAGGCCATGATCCCACTGAACAAGTGTAAGGCAAGAAAACACACAACCCCAACTAACTTTGTTTTCAACTGGACATTTCCAAATAACCTTGAATTCATCGTATCAATCTGGCATTGGACTTCTGTAAAAAGATGGCTGATGCAAAGCTCGTTTCAAAGCAAATACATTGACCTAAACCAAGCCATCTTTCTGATGATGTACAGTGGCAAGAAAAAGTATGTGAACCAATTGGAATTACCTGGATTTCTGCATAAATTGGTCATCAAATTTGATCTGATCTTCATCTAAGTCAAGACAATGGACAAACATAATGTGCTTAAACTAATAACACAAATTATTGTATTTTTCTTGTCTATATTGAATAGATCATTTAAACATTCACAGCATAGGTTGGAAAAATTTAGTGAACCTCTAGGCTAATGACTTCTTCAAAAGCTAATTGGAGGTCAGGAGTCAGCTAACCTGGAATCCAATCAATGAGACGAGATTGGAAATGTTGGTTAGAGCTGCCTTGCCCTATAACAACCACTCACAAAATTTGAGTTTGCTATTCACAAGAAGCATTGCCTGATGTGAACCATGCCTCGAACAAAAGAGATCTCAGAAGACCTAAGATTTAAGAATGGTTGACATGAATAAAGCTCGAAAGGGTTACCAAAGTATTTCTAAAAGCCTTGATGTTCATGAGTCCACGGTAAGACAAATTGTCTATAAATGGAGAAAGTTCAACACTGTTGCTACTCTCCCTGGGAGTTGCCGTCCTGCAAAGGTAACTGCAAGAGCACAGCGCGGAATGCTCAATGAGGTTCAGAAGAGTCCTAGAGTGTCTGGTAAAGACTTATAGAGATCTCTAGAACATGCTAGCATCTCTGTTGATGAGTAAGATATGTAAAACACTAAACAAGAATGGTGTTCATGGGAGGACACCACGGAAGAAGCCATTGCTGTTCGTCTGAAATTTGCAAAAGTGCAACCGGATGTTCCACAGAGCTACTGTCAAAATATTCTGTGGACAGATGAAACTACAATTGAGTTGTTTGGAAGGAACACACAACACTATGTGTGGATAAAAAAAGGCACAGAACACCAACATCAAAACCTGATCCCAACTGTAAAGTATGGTGGAGCTGCTTTGCTGCTCCAGGGCCTGGACAGCTTGTTATCATCGACGGGAAAATTATTTCCCAAGTTTATCAAGACATTTTGCAAGAGAATGTTAGGCTATCTGTCTGCCAATTGAAGCTCAACAAAAGTTGGGTGATGCAACAGGACAATGACCCAAAACACAGAAGTAAATCAACAACAGCATGGCTTCAACATAAGAAAATACACCTTCTGGAGTGGCCCAGTCAGAGTCCCGACCTCAACCCGATTGAGATGCTGTGGCATGACCTCAAGAGAGCAGTTCACACCAGACATCCTAAGAATATTGCTGAACTGAAACAGTTTTGTAAAGCAGAATGGTCCAAAATTTCTCCTGACCGTTGTGCAGGTCTGATCCTCAACTACAGAAAACATTTGGTTGAGGTTATTGCTGCCAAAGGAGGGTCAACCAGTTATTAAATCCAAGGGTTCACATACTTTTCCCACCCTGCACTGTGAATGTTTACACGGTGTGTTCAATAAAGACATGAAAACATAGAATTGTTTGTGTTATTAGTTTAAGCAGTCTGTGTTTGTCTATTGTTGCTACCTAGATGAAGATCAGATCAAATGTTATGACCAATTTATGCAGAAATCCAGGTATTTCCAAAGGGTGCACATACCTTTTCTTGCCACTGTATCGTATACTCACAGAAGACCTTGACCTCAGCGTGCTTGGCCTTGATGACAGAGCCACACTTGGCCTCACAGGTGTAGGCTTGCTCGTTGATCAGCCCAAGTGGGCCCAGGTAGAGCTGGGAGAGGGAGTCCTGGGTGTGTGCACGGCTATGGACGGACATGTCCAGCATGCTGCTCCAGTAGAAGGCAGGCTGGGGACAGCCCCAAGCCCGGCAGGAGAGCACCAGGTTGGATCCCATCTCAGCCGTCACCCCCACATCCATCGCCACCTCCAGGGGATACTCTGAGAGAATAAAACCACAGGAGAGAGGATCGATGGTGTTGCAGTTTCTATGCCCAGTTCAATTGAATAGAGAGAAATTCAGTTCAATTTGATTCTGTTCCATTTTCGAAAAATTCTGTTCAGTTAATTGAATTAAATTAATACTACTATCCTGCAAGAAAAGCTCTTAGCAAAATCAAATATCTCTACATCTTAATCTACAACAGAAAAAACAAGGCAAATATTACAGTGAATTAAGAAGAGTAAACACACATCACAAAGTAAAGTTTCATCACAAAAATAATCTGATGGGTAACACAATGAATATTTTGCCAGAGCCCTCCACTCCACATGATCATCACCAATAGTATTAGAAACATATACTTTATTTATCAGATTCTCTTATACAGAGCAACTTACAGGAGCAATTATGGTTACATGCCTTGCTCAAGGGCATATCAGCAGCTCCTGTACTTATCTCATCTTACCTGGAGGTGTGAAGCCTATCCTCAGAGTGAAAATAGCAGCAATCCACATTGGAGAGTCTCTCAACTGTCTGTATGAGTGTGAACAGATCATTTACTATTTCTGCTATCTGCTATGCCACTGTTCTATGGCTCTTCTACCCAGAGGGGAACATACTGGCTTGGTGACGCAACACTGTTTGCTCCCCAGAGAATGTGGGTTATCAGTAAATTTACTAAGACAAATTCCCTGTTTACGATAGAACGTGCCTCTTACCTGTACATTACTAAAGTAACATTCTGTTCATTCTTATAGTTCAACTGAAGGACAACCACCCAGACATACTGGTGACCTTTTTGCAGAACAACAGGGCATACTGTATTTAGGTTACATTTGACATTGAAATATATTATACAGCTACTTTGGTAATTATATGTAATACACTGAAACAAGGCAACTATTTTGAAAAATAATTTGGCCAGTTTCCATTATTAGAATCCTGCCCTTGTTTAATGTGCAAAGCTGAAATTACATAATTTGACTCTGGTAACTAAAGTAGTTATAGTAACTACTGTGCAAAAGCATAAAGTCAACTTAAAATGTAATATTACCCAAATGTTTAAAAAAATCTCACCTTCAACAGAGAGCAAGGCGCTGACCTTCTGACTGCCGTGCTCATTGAAGGCCTGGCACTGGTAGAGAGCAGAGTCTGCTAGCAGGGCAGAGGAGAGGGTGAAGGAGGTGGAGAATCCGTTGCTGGACTGGAGTTCTACATCCTGGTCCTCAGAGAGTCTCCTCAGCACCATACGTACCACCGGAGCTCCGTCCGACAGGCAGGACACCGTCACACTCTCCCCTTCCTTCACCTCACTGGCTGGGCTCACTGTGATGGTAGTGTTGGTTGGGGGAGCTGCCAGAAGGGAAATCATCCAGGATAGAGAGCACAAGACAAAACTTTAGCTTGCTAGTTTAGACATTGTTTTATTGAGATTGCTCCTCCAAACATACTTTTTAGACAAAGCAATAAAGATTACTCCTAACTATTAAACTATCTAGTGACACCAAACAGTAATGATCCAAAATACAAAACTAAGGGGAAATTCAAAGTCATCCTACCTTGAACAATGACGTTCACGCTGGCTGTGATGTTTCCAATGGTGTTGCTCACCACACACTCATATTGACCAGCATCCACCAGTGTCATCTCTGTAAGGACAAGCTCCTCGCTCTGCCCCACAATAACAGCCTGTCCATCTGGACCAATGGCCTTCCACTGTGTATCTGGTCTGGGGTTCCCTTCAGCATGGCATGACAACATGAGACTGGAGCCAACTCTCACAGCAGTCGGCTCAGATATTGATATATTCTGTGGCGCATCTGGAGAAAATAAAGAGCACATTTTTGATGTGGTTGTTGTAGGTAGGTCTCAATCTAATCCTTATTCCTGACTCAAATTCCATTGCATTCCATTGAGTCATTGTTAATTGCTAAATTGCGCATGGTAAGTGTATCTTTTGAATTAAAAAGATTATTTGTTGCCGTTATGAAAGTTAAGTTCCAAATGTTTCCAAACTCTATAGAAGTTCAATTGAACCAGTTGTGCCTGGGGAAGTCCTGGGTGTGTGATTTTCCTTTTGTGAGGGTGGAGACAGAACTCTCAATTTCTAACACATATAAACAGAAATGAATCACACAGCTGACCAAATTCCGCAAGATTTTACACTGGGTTAACAGAGATTACCCTTTGTCTAACAGTTATACTTTAGTAACTTACAAAGCACTGTGAGAGATACGGTGGTTTCCTTGGTCTTCTCTTCATCAGGCACACCATCCTGATCGTGAGAGGCTCTGCATGTGATGCTTGTCTCTTTGTCCTCTGGGGTGGGCGTGAACCTGTAGGTAGATACAACGGACTCTGCGTCTGTCTGGAGCATGCTGTCTCCTCGCAGCCACTCAAGTCGCAGGTGCTCCACGGGATAAGCATCTATCACCTCACATGTCAGAGTGTTGGACTGGCCCAAGAGAAGATGGTCGTAGCCTGATATGACAGGTGCGTCTGGAAATGCTGTAATATCAAATGTCGATCGTAGGGCAGCTACACATGTTTGAAATTGAAATTCATAGACCTCCTTTCAACATGTACAGTGCCTTCAGAAAGTATTCATACTCCTTTACTTATTCTACATTTTGTTGTTACAGCCTGAAATCAAAATTGATTAAATATTTTTAAAATTAACACTCATCTACACACAAATACCCATAATGGCAAAGTGAAAACATGTTTTTAGATAGTTTATCACATCTATTGAAACTAAAATGCATCTCTAATTTACCTAAGTAATACATGTTAGAATCACTGTCGCCAGTGATTATATTAGTTTTGAGTCTTTCTGGGTAAGTGTTTAAGAGCTTTGCACACCTGAATTGTACAGTATGTGTACATTATATAAACTGTCTTAAAACTGGTTGTTCATTGCTTGACAGCCATTTTTAATTCTTGCCATAGACTTTCAAGCTGATTTAAGTAAAAACTGTAACTAGTCCACTTAGGAACATTCAATGACATCTTGGTAAGCAACTCCAGTGTATATTTGCCTTGTGTTTTATGTTCTTGTCCTACTGAAAGGTGAATTTGTCTCCCAGTGTCTGTTGGAAAGCAGACTGAAACAGGTTTTCCTCTAAGATTTTGCCTGTGCTTAGCTCTATTCCATTTATTTGTATTCATAAAAACTCTGTAGGTCTTGCTGTTGACATGACAAGCAAACCCATAACATGATGCAGCCACCACCATGCTTGAATATGCTACTCAGTGATGTGTTGGATTTGCCCCAGACGTAATTCTTTGTATTCAAGAAGTAAAGTACATTTCTTTACCACATATTTTGCAGTTTTACTTTAGTGCCTTATTTCAAACAGGATGTATGCTTTGGAATATGTGTATTCTGTTCAGGCTTCCTTCTTTTCACTCTGTCATTTAGGTTTGTATTGTGGAGTAACTACAATGCAACTCCTCAGTTTTCTCCTATCACAGCTATTCAACTCTGTAACTGTTTTTATGGGGTATTGTGTGTCGGTTAGTGACACAAAACCCAAATTTAATCCATTTTAAATTCAGGCTGTAACAAAACAAAATGTGGAAAAGTCAAGGGGTGTAAATACTTTCTGAAGTCACTGTAGAACTAATTAAATTGGACTGATTAAATTCCCTAATGAATTAAGTTACATACGGCCGACTTTATAATACGTTGTGTGATTATTAAAGTATTAATAAACAATTTATTGATCCATTCATATTTCATTTATAAGCATTTATAAGTATGATAAGCATTACAATTCAATAGCATTCATAATATTTATAATAATCATTGACAAACTTATAAGCATTCATGTGCATTTTATATTGGCTAATTACAATGGTTTATGATGGCTTACTGAATCAAGTTTAATGGACTTACAGTACACTTTGACAACCACACGCTGTTGTTTGGTCAATGCTCCGCAACTGACTTTGCAGAGAAGTATGTCATCATGTACTGTCATCACAGGGTCAAAGGCCGCCACGGATTCCGATCCTGAGGTGTGTATTTTAGCAAACATGGGCTTATCCCCCAGCAAAGCCCAGGACATAGTAACCTTTTCGTTACAATCCTTCACCGAACATCGCAGCTCCTGCCTATCACCAACTCTGAAAAATGCACTCTTTGGTTTTAGCTCCACATGAAATGCAAAGGCTGAAATGTAAAATAAGAATGAATTAGAATTCCCATTCATAATCAATAACACATAACAGTAACTATAAAGTAGTCTAAGGTACGTTGAGGTCATGACAGTCAATTATTAGTCATAAGGTAGGTCTATTAGTAAATTATAATATTTAGCCTACTATGGCTGCATATGTAAATATCGTCAAGTACAATACTGACAGGCCTAGCCATAATCATATTAAAATGCATGAAACACAGTAGGCTTCTTACAGTATATAGATTGAAGACAAGTCACACTGATTGTAAAGTATAAATCTGTTGGAATGATAGGAATATAAGCTTACCTGTTACTGGTAGTATCACTATCCATAACAGAGACATTGAGCTAGACTGTAAATTTCCTTAGTCCTCCTTTGTTATGCTGTGGATGTTGTGTCTGGGCTGCCCAGTGTCCAGATCCAGAGCCTGTGGATGTATCACTTGTAATAGAGGGGATACAAACAGAGGGAAAATATATATTTAAAACACCCCCTTAAAATACCAAGGATAAATTCCCCCACTCTTTGAGTGGCCTCTAGTCTCGGTCTCTGTCTCTGTCTCTGTCTCTGTCTCTCTCTCTCTCTCTCTCTCTCTCTCTCTCTCTCTCTCTCTCTCTCTCTCTCTCTCTCTCTCTCTCTCGCTCTTCTTTCTCTCTCTTTGTCTGGTTTGGTTGTGAATGACATCCCCCTCTGCTGGTTTAAATGGAACACAAGATGGTTTCCTTTAAAACGTGATTAAATTATCTTTTAGCAGAGGAGCAAGATATTTGGGATCCCTCTGAAAATCACAGACATGATATGTTAACTAACATAGACATATTTATGTATTTTATCTGTCTGGTTGCCTGCCTGCCAAGTATTTTTTTTAATTGAATTTAACCAGACAAGTCTTATTTACAATGACAGCCTCTCCTAACCCGGATGACGCTGGGCCAATTGCTCAATGGGACTCCCGATCACGGCCAGTTGTGATACAGCCAGGGATTGAACCAGGGTCTGCAGTGATGCCACTAGCACTGAGATGCAGTGCCTTAGACCACTGCACCATTAGGTAGCCTGAAATATATACAACACGTATTGAGCTAAATTAAATCTCCATTAACATAAATATGTGTATGGTTTACCACCTAAATGCAGCATTAAGTATACCCATAGCAATATAACTAGAATGTATTTCTAGGACAACACCAATGCATCTGAGGATATAGATGTCCATGTGAAGAGACCAGTCTGATTTACAGACCAGTATCCTCTCATATACAGTGCATTTAGAAAGTATTCAGATCCCTTGACATTTTCCACATTTTGCTACGTTACAGAGTTATTCTAAAATTGAATCCATAGTTTGCCCCTCGTCAATCTACACACAATATCCCATAATGACCAAGCAAAAACAGGTTTTTAGACATTTTTGTAAATCTATTAAAAATACAAATCTGAAATATCACATTTACATAAGTATTCAGAACCTTTACTCAGTACTTTGTTGAAGCACCTTTGGCAGCGATTACAGCCTTGAGTCCTCTTGGGTATTACGCTACAAGCTTGGCACACCTGTGTTTGGGGAGTTTATCCCATTCTTCTCTGCAGATCCTCTCAGGTCCTGTCAGGTTGGATAGGGAGTGTCGCTGCACAGCTATTTTAAGGTTTCTCCAGAGATTTACATTTACATTTACATTTAAGTCATTTAGCAGACGCTCTTATCCAGAGCGACTTACAATTGGTGCATTCACCTTATGACATCCAGTGGAACAGTCACTTTACAATAGTGCATATAAATCCTAAAGGGGGGGGGGGGAGAAGGATTACTTATCCTATCCTAGGTATTCCTTAAAGAGGTGGGGTTTCAGGTGTCTCCGGAAGGTGGTGATTGACTCCGCTGTCCTGGCGTCGTGAGGGAGTTTGTTCCACCATTGGGGGGCCAGAGCAGCGAACAGTTTTGACTGGGCTGAGCGGGAGCTGTACTTCCTCAGTGGTAGGGAGGCGAGCAGGCCAGAGGTGGATGAACGCAGTGCCCTTGTTTGGGTGTAGGGCCTGATCAGAGCCTGGAGGTACTGAGGTGCCGTTCCCCTCACAGCTCCGTAGGCAAGCACCATGGTCTTGTAGCGGATGCGAGCTTCAACTGGAAGCCAGTGGAGAGAACGGAGGAGCGGGGTGACGTGAGAGAACTTGGGAAGGTTGAACACCAGACGGGCTGCGGCGTTCTGGATGAGTTGAAGGGGTTTAATGGCACAGGCAGGGAGCCCAGCCAACAGCGAGTTGCAGTAATCCAGACGGGAGATGACAAGTGCCTGGATTAGGACCTGCGCCGCTTCCTGTGTGAGGCAGGGTCGTACTCTGCGGATGTTGTAGAGCATGAACCTACAGGAACGGGCCACCGCCTTGATGTTGGTTGAGAACGACAGGGTGTTGTCCAGGATCACGCCAAGGTTCTTAGCGCTCTGGGAGGAGGACACAATGGAGTTGTCAACCGTGATGGCGAGATCATGGAATGGGCAGTCCTTCCCCGGGAGGAAGAGCAGCTCCGTCTTGCCGAGGTTCAGCTTGAGGTGGTGATCCGTCATCCACACTGATATGTCTGCCAGACATGCAGAGATGCGATTCGCCACCTGGTCATCAGAAGGGGGAAAGGAGAAGATTAGTTGTGTGTCGTCTGCATAGCAATGATAGAAGAGACCATGTGAGGTTATGACAGAGCCAAGTGACTTGGTGTATAGCGAGAATAGGAGAGGGCCTAGAACAGAGCCCTGGGGACACCAGTGGTGAGAGCGCGTGGTGAGGAGACAGATTCTCGCCACGCCACCTGGTAGGAGCGACCTGTCAGGTAGGACGCAATCCAAGCGTGGGCCGCGCCGGAGATGCCCAACTCGGAGAGGGTGGAGAGGAGGATCTGATGGTTCACAGTATCGAAGGCAGCCGATAGATCTAGAAGGATGAGAGCAGAGGAGAGAGAGTTAGCTTTAGCAGTGCGGAGCGCCTCCGTGATACAGAGGAGAGCAGTCTCAGTTGAATGACTAGTCTTGAAACCTGACTGATTTGGATCAAGAAGGTCATTCAGAGAGAGATAGCGGGAGAGCTGGCCAAGGACGGCACGTTCAAGAGTTTTGGAGAGAAAAGAAAGAAGGGATACTGGTCTGTAATTGTTGACATCGGAGGGATCGAGTGTAGGTTTTTTCAGAAGGGGTGCAACTCTCGCTCTCTTGAAGACGGAAGGGACGTAGCCAGCGGTCAGGGATGAGTTGATGAGCGAGGTGAGGTAAGGGAGAAGGTCTCCGGAAATGGTCTGGAGAAGAGAGGAGGGGATAGGGTCAAGCGGGCAGGTTGTTGGGCGGCCGGCCGTCACAAGACGCGAGATTTCATCTGGAGAGAGAGGGGAGAAAGAGGTCAGAGCACAGGGTAGGGCAGTGTGAGTAGAACCAGCGGTGTCGTTTGACTTAGCAAACGAGGATCGGATGTTTGATCGGGTTCAAGTCCGGGCTCTGGCTGGGCCACTCAAGGACATTCAGAGACTTTTTCCGAAGCCATTCCTGCGTTATCTTGGCTTGTGCTTCGGGTCATTGTCCTTTTGGAAGGTGAACCTTCACCCCAGTCTGAGGTCAAGAACACTCTGGAGCAGGTTTTCATCAAGGATCTCTCTGTAGTTTGCTCTGTTCATCTTTCCCCATCCTGCCTGGTCTCGCAGTCCCTGCCACTGAAAAACATCCCTACAGCATGATGCCACCACCCTGCTTCACTGGATAACAGTTGCACCCCACCCCCAAATGACTTCCCGCGGCTATGGTCAGGCACATTTTGGATCGTATTAAATTGCTGTGGTATCTCAATGAGATTTCAGGGGTGCTGGAGGGTGTGGAAGAGCACTGCCCTGGTATAGAATGTACACTAAAAATCAGTCTTACTTGTTGAAAAACAGATACAGAGAGAGTCTAGTACACAGAGTGCTCCGTGTTCATCAATTTTAATAATAACTTTTAGCTAGCTGAGTGCACAAAGTTTCTTCAGGAATGTCCTTTTCTTGTTGTTTTGTTTTAAAATCTCAAATTGATAAAGTGGTAATCCGCTGATTCTCTTCACCGCAAATCTAACCCATCACACCCCTCTTCAAGAGGGTCACTACGCTCCAGATCGCCTTATGTGCTCAGAGGTCCTTGATGAGGATCTACCCCATCAATACCCCATGATCTATTTTAAATGTAAGACTATGTTGCATATTTAAAATTAAATTGGTGACTATGGAAACAAATAGAAATGTGATTAACAATATTTTCAATATCCAACTTTGTCCTCTGCAATACTTTTTACAGTAGGTAATAAGCTGTAGCTTTACGTGGAGAAAATATATAAAACACATTGATTGCAATCTGGTATGAAACAATCAGAAGCAAAACGAAGGACCTCTTGGACTTCCTTGAATTGTTGTTATATCTGGATTACTATTCATATCATGGAAATCTTCTTGCTTCAAAACATTACAAAAATATAACAAGTATGTGTTTGAGGTGGGGGAGAAGGGCACCGATCATATTTGCAATAGAGATGGTGTAGGATTACAGTAAAACCCATACACAACCTATGTTGTAGACTTTCTGGTAAGGTTCAAATCCTTCCATTGAACACAAGCATTCCATTTATTTCCGTTTGATTGTTAAGAACAACCTGTTATCTTCACAATATACACTGAGTGTTCAAAACATTAGGAATATCTTCCTAATATTGAGTTGTACCCCCTTTTTCCCTCAGAACAGCCTCAATTCTTGCGGGACTGAGTGGCGAGCGGTCAAAGGCACTGCATCTCAGTGCTAGAGGCATCACTAGATGTTCGATCCCGGGCTGTATCACAGCCAGACATTGAATATCCCTTTGAGCGTGGTGAAGTTTTTAATCACACTTTGGATGGTGTTAGGTTCTAACTTTTCAGAGTAAATAACTCACGGACACTAGAGAAGCTTAACCAAGTTTAATTCTTCCCAAAGGGTCATTACAGCTGTATTCAGACAAAATAACATTTCTCACCATCACAATTATATATACCTCACTTTAGACACTCCTCCGGCTCTCCAATCCTTACATCTTATGGTTCCACAGGAAGAGAGTAATAGGGTAATAAACCCTTATTACTCCCTTCAGGGGACCTGACCTCAACCCCTCCTTCGCCTAATCCACAGATATCCATCTGCTCCCCTATAGCAATCCTATGATCTCCTCCTGTACACACAACACATTCCAAAGCCATGTCTTTCTACAGAAAACAATTAACTTCTGACATAAAACCCAGTCTCTTTCACTCCTTATATTCAATGCTTATGATAATTTATTTAATATCTCAATGTTCAGAGTTCATCCCGAATCCAACAATGGTGTATCAATACACCCAGTCACTTCAAAGATACAGGCTTCCTTCCTAACTCAGAGTTTAATGGCTGTGATAAGAGAATACTGAGGATGGATCAACAACTCCAAAATACTAACCTAAATGACAGAGGGAAAAGCAGGAAGTCTGTACAGAATAAACATTTTCCAAAACATGCATCCTGTCTGCAAAAAGGTGCTAAATTAAAACTGCAAAACATGTGGTAAAGAAATTAACTTCATGTCCTGAATACATAACATTATGTTTGGGGCAAATCCAACACAAAACATCACTAAGTACCACTCTTCCTATTTTTAAGCATTGTGGTAGCTGCATCATGTTATGGGTATGCTTGTAATCAGCAAGGACTAGGGAGTTTTATGCGTTAAAAAGAAACTAAATAGAGTTAAGCACAAGCAAAACCCTAGAGGAAAACCTGGTTCAGTCTGCATTCCAACAGATACTGGGAGTCAAATTCACCTTTCAGCAGGACAATAACCTAAAAACAAGGCCAAATATACACTGCAGTTGCTTACCAAGACAACATTGAATATTCCTGGGTGCCCTAGTTAGAGTTTGGACTTAAATCGGCTTTTAAAAAAACTATTTAATCTATTTTGAATTCAGGCTGTAACACAACAAAATGTGGAATACATTATTAAGGGGTATGAATACTTTCTGAAAGTACTGTACATTAATCGCTGTTAAACTCTGCTGTATGAATTGATAATAAGGCACTCTGGTTGAAACCATCTGAATGGCTCCGGATTAGATCCCACACAGTGAGGTGATTTAAGGTAGCATCACTTCAGCCATTTAGCTAACATGAATCCTGCCACGAGGCCTCCTGTGATTCCGCTGACAAGACTGCCAGCCACTGCACCCACCATCTGAGTGAACACCTTAGACTCGGGCTCCGCTGCAGGCACAACAGAGGGACACCACATTTAAATAACATTTTAGGGAATGTAGTACAAGTAGTGCAAAAGCCTATATTACTAAAAGCCGTTTAAAGATGTGGAACTGGCAATATGAACAGCAGTAAGGTTTGACTGGTTAGTCTCCATGTAGAAACCTCCACGTTTCCTTTTTTTACAAATGACTATCAATCCATAAATCAGTTCTCTTTAACCACTTAATTCCTTAATAGCATTTTTTATTTACTTATACCAGGGCTCTCCAACCCTGTTCCTGGAGAGATACCGGCCTCTAGGTTTTCACTCTAATCTAGCGCACCTGATTCTAATAATTAACTGGTTGATAAACTGAACCAGTTAGTTACAACTGAGGTTGGATTGAAAACGGGACAGGAGCTCTCCAAGAAGAAGGTTGGAGAGTCTTGACTTATACATAGACTGGTAATTTTGTGAATCAATATACATTTATTGATGGAGGAAATCATTACAAGGCAGCAAATATGACAACACACGGGTGGCTATTACGTACCTTGAACAGAGGCGGTATAGAATGCTCTCTCTGTTTTCCCACTGTGGTGAATCACTCTACACTCATAGATGCCTTGGTGGTGCTCTTGGAAGTTATCTATGATTAAATGGCTGTTTGTAACCATGGCCTCCTTGGGTAGGGCCATATCTGGGATTCTGGTCCAGATGTACTGTTTGGCTTTGGGGTACATGTCTGACAAGCAGGTAAGGTTCAGCTGAACCCCATAGGAAATGGCCTGCAGTGGGAAGGACTGGATACTTGTGTTTGCTGGTCCGTCTGCAAAGATCAAACAAATGTTCTTAAAAATGCATAGATAATATGAAATTATATACACTGAACAAAAATGGTATATTTCAATTTCAAAGATTTTGCTCTGTTACAGTTCATATAAAGGAAATCAGTCAACTGAAATAAATTAATTAGGCCCTTATCTATAGATTTCACATGACTGGGAATACATTTGTGCATCTGTTGGTCACAAATACCTTTAAAAAAAGGTAGGGACGTGGATAAGAAAACCAGATAGTATCTGTGTGACCACCATTTGCCTCATGCAGTGCGACACATCTTGTTTGCATATAGTTGATCAGGCTGTTGATTGTGGCTTGTTGTCCCACTCCTCTTCAATGGTTGTGCAAAGTTGCTGGATATTGGTGGGAACTGGAACACGCTGTCGTACACGCCAATCCAGAGCATTCCAAACATGCTCAATGGGTGACATGTCTGGTGAGTATGCAGACCATGAAATAATTGGGACATTTTCAGCTTCCAGGAATTGTGTACCGATCCTTGCGACATGGGGCCGTGCATTACCATGCTGAAACATGAGGTGATGGCGACGGATGAATGGCACGACAATGGGCTTCAGGATCTTGTCACATTATCTCTGTGCATTCAAATTGCCATCGACAAAATGCAATTTTGTTCGTTGTCCGTAGCTTATGCTTTCCCATACCATAACCCCACTGCCACCATGGGGCACTCTGTTCACAACGTTGACATAAGCAAACCGCTCGCCCACACGTCTGCCATCTACCCGATACAGTAGAAACCAGGATTAATCCGTAAAGAGCACAAATCTCCAGCATGCCAGTGGCCATCGAAGGTGAGCATTTGCCCACTGAAGTCGGTTACGCCGCCGAACTGCAGTCAGGTCAAGACCCTGGTGGAGATGACAAGCATGCAGATGAGCTTCCCTGATATGGTTTCTGACAGTTTGCACAGAAATTCGTTGGTTGTGCAAACCCAAAGTTTCATCAGCTGTCCGGGTGGCTGGTCTCAGATGATCCCGCAGGTAAAGAAGACGGATATGGAGGTCCTGGGCTGGTGTGGTTACACGTGGTCTGTGGTTGTGAGGCTGGTTGGACATACTGCCAAATTACCTAAAACTATATTGGAGGTGGCTTGCAGTATAGAAATTAACATGAAATTATCTGGAAACAGCTCTGATGGACATTCCCGCAGTCTGTGTTGCCGATTGCACGCTCCCTTGAAACTTGAGACATCTGTGGCATTGTGTTGTGTGACAAAAGTGTACATTTGAGTGGCCTTTTATTGTCTCCAGCACAAGGTGAACCTGTGTAATGATCATGCTGTTTAATCAGATTCTTGATATACCACACCTGTCAGGTTGATGAATTATCTTGGCAAATGAGAAATGTTCACTAATAGGGATGTAAACAAATTTGTGTATGAAAATTTGAGAGAAATAAGCTTTTTGTGCATGTGGAAAATTTCAGGGATATTGTTTTTCAGCTCACGAAACATGGGACCAACACTTTGTTGTTTACATTTTTGTTGAGTACACATGTCAAAATGCTGTCATTTGTAAATGCAAATAGTACAATTATGAATCAAACGATGATGCGGACACGGTCAACCACTCACCACTGCGACCTGTATGCTCTAGACAGCTGGCCCTCGCTACATATTCATCGCCAGACCCACTGGCTCCAGGTCATCTATAAGTCTATGCTAGGTAAAGCTCCGCCTTATCTCAGCTCACTGGTGACGATAACAACACCCAGCCATAGCACTCGCTTCAGCAGGTATATCTCACTGGTCATCCCCAAAGCCAACACCTCTTTGGCCGCCTTTCCTTCCTGTTCTCAGCTGCCAATGACGGGAACGAATTGCAAAAATCGCTGAAGCTGGAGACTTATATTTCCCTCACTAACTTTAAACATCAGCTATCTGAGCAGCTAACCAATCGCTGCAGCTGTACATAGCCCATCTGTAAATAGCCCACCCAATCTACCTACCTCATCCCCATATTGTTTTTATTTACTTTTCTGCTCTTATACACACCAGTATTTCTACTTGCACATCACAATCTGCACCTCTGTCACTCCAGTGTTAATATGCTAAATTGTAATTACTTCCCTACTATGGCCTATTTATTGCCTTACCTCCTGACGCCATTTGCACACACTGTATATAGACTTTCTTTTTTTTCTATTGTGTTATTGACTGTACACTTGTTTATTCCATGTGTAACTCTGTGTTGTTGTCTGTGTCACACTGCTTTGCTTTTCTTTATCTTGGCCAGGTCGCAGTTGTAAATGAGAACTTGTTCTCAACTGGCCTACCTGGTTAAATAAAGGTGAAAAAAAGACATTGTCATAACAATTAGCGTGGGCATATTATTACAGTTCCAGTACCATCAGATAAGGTATCTTAAGCTTAGCAATGTGGAACCCCTGCTTGTTGGCCCCTGGCTAAAGTAGTTAGTAGAACACTTACATTGCACCTCCAGTTTCATCTCTTGCTTTGCCTCGGACACCATGTTCTTGGCCACACACTGGTAAACCCCTTGGTTGCTGCGGTGTAGCCGGCCCGTGACATTTCCTTGTGCATGTCGATGCAGATTCTTGGGCCACAGCTCCCATTTTCTCTCCCACTCAATAGTAGGGGTGGGGTTGCCGTCACTTCTACAGCTCATCACCACTTCCTCCTCTTCCATCCCAGATGGGGAAGCACTGATGTTGATCTTAGGTGCATCTGGAACACAACAACACGTTACTATGAGATATCTGAGGACATATCATATTATCATATTGCTTCAGGATCTATCTGATCCTGTCTGATCTACATGAGTGCCCAGGGAGTGGCGCCTTGAGGGCGATTAGTAATTCAGCATAAGTCAAGCAGTTCAATAGCTCAAGGATTAAGTGTACTGTACTGCCAACAAGGTTGGAAGGAGACATCTTTGAACACAGTGAATCATTTCGGTAACACTCTACCGAGAGCATCCAGATACAATGGTTTCTAACCTGTTAAAAGCATGTAGGAGCCTTTATAATGTCTTATAACAAGTCTTATTTGCTATGTTTCTCTATGTGTAACATTTTCTGACATCCCAAACTGGCTGGCATTTTAGTCCAGATCATTAGGATTATAAGACATTATAAAGGGGTTCAAACATACTCATGACAAGTCTTACACTGCATAGCTGCATCATAATGCATTATACATGGATGCTTTCAGTAACGTGTTAGCATGATTTATTCACAAACTAACTAGGGACTATCACTAAGACACCGTATACCCATTCTGAAGTGAATCGGAATTGTAATAAGGTACTCACAGTGTATGTCGAGACAGTAAGAAACCTGTTTTGAGTTATTTCTCATGTCTGCTTTCACTTCACAGGTCAGACTCTTCCCAGTATAGTCCCTCAGGGCAGTGAGAGTCAGTGTGTCCGACACGTTAGCTGCATCCAAAGTCTGCTGAGTTTCATCTTTAAGAAGCTCACCTCCTAGATACCAGCTTATGTGGACACTGTCAACGTGGTCAAATGCATCAACACTGCATGTTACATCACAAGCCACATTTTCCGTCAAAATACTTGGCATCACCAACACAGGTTGACTAAAAGCTGTAAAATCAGAGAGAAGTTGATGGAGAGTGATTTTGCTCTTTCACACGATGGCAAAACAAGTTATTTAGGCCTTGGCTAAAGTAGACTAGCATTATAATTTACAGTGTAAATATGTCAAAATATTCAAGACATTACTCGAGGCATTGACAGTAGTTTTTGAGGTTATGTCATCACATGCTACAATTATTCTACTTACCATAGACAGTCATCTTGACAGATTTGAGTTTTTTCTCTGAACTGCCATCGCACTTTGCATCACAGGTATATCGACCCGCATCCTCAATCTTCACGTTGGAAAATTTGAGAGTGCTGTTTTTGGTTCGCATACGATCAGAGTCAGTAGTAGCTCTTGTCCAGCTGAACTGTGGTGTCTTACAACTACCAACGCAAGCACAGGTGAACTGGAAGGCTGAACCTGCTAGCACAAATACCTCATTCCCAGGAGGTGAAATGGCGATTTCTTCTATCTGACTACAGACTACAAAACAACAATACATACATTAATGAAATACATAAAATATCCAAAGCATAAATGGAATTAATATGAATTTATTGATCAGAGAAAATATGTTTACCTATGACATGGAAGAAGGCACACAGTTGAAGAAGTTGCATTTTTTTCATATCCAGTTAGAATATTGAGCTTGAATGTAAAGTTTTGCTGCAGAGCTTGGCCACTAGATGTGCAAGGTATCCACCCTTTACTTTAAGAAGACTGGACATTCCATGATTCTGATGCCAAAAAGGGCTCATCTAGATCTTTTCCTGTTATTATGGGCTCCTTAAGTCATTTCCAAATGGAAACAATGATGGCGTCAGGAAACCGTGTGTGTGTGTGTGTGTGTGTGTGTGTGTGTGTGTGTGTGTGTGTGTGTGTGTGTGTGTGTGTGTGTGTGTGTGTGTGTGTGTGTGTGTGTGTGTGTGTGTGTGTGTGTGTGTGTGTGTGTGTGTGTGTGTGTGTGTGTGTAAGTCAAAGTGAAAGTGATGATAAAGAAGCCCCTAGTCTCCTGTAATGGCCAGATGTGACACAAAGTTTTGCACTTAAAAATGTTGCTTTATTAAAATGAACACAAACTGATTTACAATTAGCATATAACACTATTACAACCATGGTCCATAAAACAGTATATTGAAAAATACATGAAACTAGACAAACTAGTGTTATACATAATGTTTTTACAAATATTTGACTAATTTGTTGAGTGTGCTTCCAGTGACAGTATTCCATAATGGACCTACAGAATAACGCTGTAACAGCATCACTAACATTTTCCAATTGAGAGTAACATTATAGTGTTTCTAAAACACTGTAGCAGCTGTATCCTTACAATAAACAATGTCATAGCAGTTCAGATTATGTTCAATGTCTTGGGAGAAGCTGAGATATTGTATTCATGGTAATGGGCTCAACTCCAACTGCAGACCCTCTCCAAAATTCTCCCTTGAGCACAGATCTGAAATATTTTCTAAACTCCAAAGATAGTGCAGAAACGAATCCATGAACATGTCCCAAGTGCCAATGGAACCGTGGTAAAAAGAAGTGCTGTTAATAACACCCGGAAATGGGGCTCTGTAGTGAGGATGAATATGAAACACACTGCCAACACGTAGAACCCCCAACGTTTGTCCTTTCTGGCGAGCGAATAGGGAAGGTTATTCACGATAAGAAAATGTAATATGTTGACCCTCTTCATACTCATCTGCACCCTTCGAAATATTTAGAAATAACAATACAAAACAACCATTGTCTTACCAATAATAGTCAACACCAGGGTACCAGCTTCAAATGGGTCAGAGAGAATGGGCCTCCCTCCATCGAGCAGTGATGCTGCGGAAGCAGGGAGATATGAGCAT
Source organism: Oncorhynchus gorbuscha (assembly GCF_021184085.1). Lineage (NCBI taxonomy): Eukaryota > Metazoa > Chordata > Actinopteri > Salmoniformes > Salmonidae > Oncorhynchus > Oncorhynchus gorbuscha. The sequence continues at coordinate 16,000,189 of NC_060174.1, forward strand.
CCTTCCTGTGGGTACCGCGAAGACGTGATCCAGGGTAGAAGAAATCCCAGCACCGAATGCCAAGACGCAATTAGCATTCATTATGTGTGTCTTTTTTTGGTAGATGGGCAGATACGTCGCTGGTGATTTGGTAATCAAACCGTATCGATTGACGGCTATGAGGGAATGGGAGAAAAGAGAAGTGATGCCGAGTAATAGGAGCGCATCTTTGAAGGCTTGGTACCCAGCCGGAAAAGGACTACCAGAAGAAATCTCCACTGCCTCGTGCGGCATCCAAATCGCGCACACCAACAGTTCGGCTATTCAGCCGTTCACAATGAACGCATTACTAGCCGTTCGACGTTTCTTAAATGTCTTGACCAGGTAGCCGCCCAAAAGGTTTAAAATTGTCCCAGACAAGCACATGAGAGAATAGACTGCCGCAAGGTTGATTTTGCATTGTGTCCCACATCGCAGTCTATCAGTTGCGCCGATTCGTTTGGCATGTTTGAAGAATAAAAAAGGTTTTTCATACGAAAGGATGAAAAGGAGTCCTTATGCAATATTGTTTATGCCAATCTCATATTCAGTGGATATGTTCCCCATGTTAATGCGGCAGTGATACAGTTGCATGGGGGGTAATAGACTATAAGCGCAGCGCGCCTGTGGTGATAAGAAGAAGAATGGAGCAGCACGCAGGTTGATGTTAACACTTAGCCTACACATCTAGCCTATTGCACCCAGCGTCTTCATTAATATTGAATGATTTCCAGATACTGAAATAATTAGAAGCGCAAATAGGCAGAGACTGATTAATGCAGGCAGGGTAAACAGGGGAAGGCCCTGGGCCCAGGCCAAAAGAGGGCCCAATAGGCAAAAAATAAAACAATAAACAAATATATACAGTATATATTATATATATAGTATACAGTTGAAGTTGGAAGTTTACATACACCTTAGCTAAATACATTTAAAATCAGTTTTTCACACTTTAGTCCTAGGAACAATTATGTCTTAGGTCAGTTAGGATCACCACTTTATTTTAAGAATGTCAGAATAATAATAGAGAGAATTATTTATTTCGGCATATATTTCATTCATCACATTCCCAGTGGGTCAGAAGATTACATACACTCAATTAGCATTGCCTTTAAATTGTTTAACGTGGGTCAAACTTCCCACAATAGGTTGGGTGAATTTTGGCCCATTCCTCCTGACAGAGCTGGTGTAACTGAGTCAGGTTTGTAGGCCTCCTTGCTCGCACACACTTTTTCAGTTCTGCCCACAAATGTTATATAGGATTGAGGTTGGGTCATTGTGATGGCCACTCCAATACCTTGACTTTGTTGTCCTTGAGCCATTTTGCCACAACTTTGGAAGTATGTTTGGGGTCATTGTCCATTGGGAAGACCCATTTGCAACCACGCTTTAACTTCCTAACTGATGTCTTAAGATGTTGTTTCAATATATCCACATAATTTTCCTCCCTCATGATGCCATCAATTTTGTGAAGTGCACCAGTCCTTCTTGCAGCAAAGCACCCCCACAACATGATGCTGCCACCCCCGTGCTTTACGGTTGGGATGGTGTTCTTCGGCTTGCAAGCCTCCCCCTTTTTCCTCCAAACATAACGATGGTCATTATGGCCAAACAGTTCTCTTTTTGTTTCATCAGACCAGAGGACATCACTCCCAAAAGTACGATCTTTGTTCACCTCTAAGAGACAGAACGCGTCTCGTTGTTGAGCTGTATTTTTATTTAGCTAGGCAAGTCAGTTACGAACAAATTCTTATTTTAAATTATGGCCTAGGAACAGTTTGTTAACTTCCTTGTTAAGGGCCAGAATGACATATTTTTACCTTGTCAGCTCAGGGATTCAATCTTGCAACCTTTCGGTTACTAGTCCAACGCTCTGACCACTAGGCTACCTGCCGCCCCAATAGTATGACGGCTGTGTGGTTCCATGGTGTTTATACATGCTGTGGCAGACCAGGGGGTTGGGTCAAGACGTTTACACAGATCAGACACAGACAGAGTATGATTAGGGTGTTTATTAAATAATATATCAAAAGCAAAGTTGGGGATAAATCTGCTATAGTATCTTGCCAGTCCCAGGAAGGACTTGACCTGTGTCTTGGTGCGTGGAACGGGCCAGTCACGCATCACGTGAACCTACCTCTCCTGGGGATTGACGTTCCCCTGTCAATTCAAATACCCCAGCTATTCCACCATCTCGAAACCTAGTTTGCAATTCTTGAGGATCGCTGTCAACCCGGCTTGTCTGAGTGCGTCCAGCACCGCCTGGAGGCGTGTCAAGTGCTTTTCCCAGCCTTGGCTGTGGATGATGATGTCATCCAAATAGGCTGCTGAGTACTGCTGATGGGGTCAAAGTACTTTGTTTATCAGCCGTTGGAATGTGGGTGGGGCTCCGTGGAGACTGAACGGGAGTACCCGGGACTAATACAACCCGTCTGGTGTCAAAAACGCCGTCTTCTCCCAGGAGGAGGCTGCCAACGATACCTGCCAATATCCTTTGGTCAGGTAAAGGGTGCTGATGTACTGGGCCTTTCCCAATCGGTCGATGAGCTCGTCCACCCTCGGCATGGGATATGCATCGAATAAGCTGATGTCATTCACCCCCTAGAAATCATTACAGAAGTGGAGGCTACCGTCCGGTTTGGGCACAAACACGATTGGGCTGCACCATGCACTGTGGGACTCTTCAACGACGTCCATCCTCAGCATAGCCTCCACTTCCTGTTTCACGGCCTTTCTTCGGACCTCCGGAATCCCATATGGCCTCTTTCTTACCATTTCGCTGGGCCGTGTACGGATGTGGCGTTCAATGCGGGTCATGTGGCACGGCTTCTCGGAGAACACTGCCGTGTTCCGATCTACAAGCTCCCTGAGCTCTTGCTTCTGGGCCGGGTCGAGGTCCTCATTGCTCGGAACCACCACTGGTCCCGTTGGCATCCTGGGTCCCGACCACAACACGGCCAAGGCTGTTCTCTCGTGCCACTTCTTCAACAGGTTCATGTAGTAAATCTGTTGATGTTTCTGTCTCTCCGGTTGCCGTAGACGGTAATTGACAGGTCCCATCTTCTAGACCACCTCGTATGGTCCGTGCCATGTTGCCAGGAACTTTCTTTCGGCTGTGGGAATTAAGACCAGCACCCTGTCTCCCACCTGGAATTCTTGGGGGCTGGGCTCCCCGATTGCAGACCTGGACCATAATCTACTATCACCCGGATGTACCGGTGTCCTCGTGCTGGTTTAACCAGGGGTCCCACTATGTCCATGGCGATGTGTTCAAAGGGCACCCCGATGATCGGTAGGGCTTCGGTAGTGGGCTTTCGGGGCTGTGAGATGACACTCCGGGCAGCTGTAACAGTAGACGTCCACGGCCCTCCTCATCCCGGGAGGCGATCCGTTCCCGGGTCTTCTCCATTCCCAGGTGCACCCCCAACAGGTGGGTGTGGGCCAGCTGAAGAAGGGTTCCCACGTACAGTCGGGGCAGTAACAATACCTCTCGAAGTTCCCCCTGTTGGCGTGACACCTTATATAAAATGTTATTCTTGATTTGGAAATGGTGGTATCGCCAGTCACTCACTCCCGGAAGTAGCTGTCCATCCACCGCTATCATTTGGGCTGCGGCGGATTTCAAGTTCAGATCCTCCCACTGGGCCATCCCGAATTGTCCCCTCAGTTGGCCCCCAGCGGGGTCTCGACTGGACCCTCGAAATCGAGGAGGGGGAGGATGGGCTCCTCTTCCAGAGGTTCCCCAGGGGGTTCGGATTCCGGTGCCCCCTCCGACTCTGGAGCCGTAGACCCATGCTGGTTAACCGGTTGCTTCCGGGCCACACACAGGCTATTGGTCGTCCCCGCTCTCTTCCTCGGCCGGCTCGTACCTTCTTCCTCAACTCATGTCCCCATAGGACTGCGAACAGAGGACAATCCCGTCCCACTAGGAGAGGTACCGGCAGTTCTGGCACTGCACCCACTGTAATGTGGCGGCTCCCTTGTGGTCCATACGGTTGATTACTACTTTGTGTCAACCGTGAACACAGGAAATGGACATCTTCTTACCCCTTTCGGTCTCCTGGATCAGCAGGCACGTGGTAACGAGCGAAACCATACTTCCGGAGTCCAATAGCGCTTCCGTGGCTGACCTGCTGTACGCCACAATGCGTACTATTGTTTGTACAGATGAACGTGGTACCCTCAGGCATTTGGAAATTGCTCCCAAGGATGAACCAGACTTGTGGTGGTCTACAATTTTTTTTGATTTTCCCATGATGTCAAGCAAAGAGGCACTGAGTTTGAAGGTAGACCTTGAAAAACTTCCACAGGTACACCTCCAATTGACTCAAAGAAGCTTCTAAAGCCATGATGTAATTTTCTGGAATTATCCAAGCTGTTTAAAGGCACAGTCAACTTAGTGATCGGCTATGAAAAGCCAACTGACATTTACTTCTGAGGTGCTGACTTGCTGCACCCTCGACAACTACTGTGATTATTATTATTTGACCATGCTGGTCATTTATGAACATTTGAACATCTTGGCCTGTTCTGTTATAATCTCCACCCGGCACAGCCAGAAGAGGACTGGCCACCCCTCATAGCCTGGTTTCTCTCTAGGTTCCTTCCTAGGTTTTGGCCTTTCTAGGGAGTTTTTCCCAGCCACCGTGCTTCTACACCTGTATTCCTTGCTGTTTTTCTGTACAGCACTTTGAGATATTAGCTGATGTACGAAGGGCTATATAAATACATTTGATTTGACAAGTCACGGTTTTGTCTCACCAGGGGTGATGGTCGCGTGTTTATCATCGAAGGAATGAGCGTTACACCGAGGCCTGGAGGTGAAGGGTCCGTCATGGTCTGGGGCGGGGTGTCGGCCTGAGCTTGTTGTCATTGCAGGCAATCTCAACACTGTCTTCCCTCATGTGGTACCCTTCCATGCAGGCCCATCCTGACATGACGTTCCATGATGACAATGACACCAGCCATACTGCTTGTTCTGTGTGTGATTTCCTGCAAGACAGGAATGTCAGTGTTCTGCCATGGCCAGCAAAGATCCCAGACCTCAATCCCATTGAGCACGTCTGGGACCTGTTGGATCGGAGGGTGAGGGCTAGGGCCATTCCCACCAGAAATGTCCGGGAACTTGCAGAGTGGGGTAACATCTCACAGCAAGAACTGGTGCAGTCCATGAGGAGATGCACTGCAGTACTTAATGCAGCTGGTAGCCACACCAGATACTGACTGTTACTTTTGACCCCCACCTTTGTTCAGGAAGACATGAATCCATTTATGTTAGTCACATGTCTGTGGAACTTGATCAGTTTATGCTTCAATTGTTGAATATTATGTTCATACAAATATTTACACATGTTAAGTTTGTTGAAAATAAATGCAGTTGACAACGAGAGGACATTTATTTTTTTGCTGAGTTTATTCATGCACCAGAAGAGACTAATTGACCCTTTCGGTTTCGATTGACTTCGCAGTATGGCAAATATAGTTACTATTAAAAAGAAAAAACATTATTTCAAGTGCATCTTTGTGGAGTATTATACCAAGGTATTTGGTAATTGACTTTCATGATAACGATTGTCTGTGGCTGTTTAAAATCTCTTTCAAGATAAGAAATGTAGGTTAACAACCCAGCTTAACAGAGTTGATGCAGAGCCTTTATTGCAATAGGAGGCTCAGAGTTGATGTGCCTTAGTTGTTGTCATTGGAAATAAATATGCCATTTATAAAGAGATGCTATGTTCTGTCATGTTTTGTCTTATATTGTCTTGTCATTTTGCTTTTCCTTCTGTTCGTTTTCCCCCTGCTGGTCTTTTTAGGTTCGTTCCCCTTTTTCTCTCTCCCTCTCTCTCTCTCTTCTCTCTATCGTTCCATTCCTGCTCCCAGCTGTTCCTATTCCCCGAATCAATCATTTAGTCTTCCCACACCTGTTCCCTATCTTTTCCCCTGATTAGAGTCCCTATTTCTCCCCCTGTTTTCCGTTTCTGTCCTGTCGGATCCTTGTATATTGTTCACCGTGCTGTGTCTTTGTATCGCCCTGTCGTGTCGTGTTTCCCTCAGATGCTGCGTGGTGAGCAGGTGTCTGAGTCTGCTACGGTCAAGTGCCTTCCCGAGACAACCTGCAGTTTATTATCGAGTCTCCTGTCAGTTCTCGTGATTACGAGTGGAATTGTTCTTTATGCTTTATTTACCGCTCCGAATTGTCTAGGAGTATTGAAGATTTACTTTACTGGATTAAAGACTCTGTTTTCGCCAAGTCGCTTTTGGGTCCTCATTCACCTGCATAACAGAAGGATCCGACCAAAGAATGGACCCAGCGACTACAGACGCTCGTAACACTGCCGTCGAGATCCAAGGAGCCATGCTCGGCAGACACGAGCAGGAATTGTCTGCTGCTCGCCATGCCGTGGAGAACCTGGCCGCTCAGGTTTCCGACCTCTCTGGACAGTTCCAGAGTCTTCGTCTCGTTCCACCTGTTACTTCCTGGTCTGCCGAGCCTCCGGAACCTAGGGTTAATAACCCACCTTGCTACTCCGGGGACAGCCCACGGAGTGCCGCTCCTTTCTCACCCAGTGTGATATTGTGTTCTCTCTCCAACCCAACACATACTCTAGAGAGAGAGCTCGGGTTGCTTACGTCATTTCACTCCTTACTGGCCGGGCTCGAGAGTGGGGCACAGCTATCTGGGAGGCAAGGGCTGATTGCTCTAACAATTACCAGAACTTTAAAGAGGAGAGGATTCGGGTTTTTGACCGTTCAGTTTTTGGTAGGGAGGCTTCTAGGGCCCTGGCTTCCCTATGCCAAGGTGATCGATCCATAACGGATTACTCTATTGAGTTTCGCACTCTTGCTGCCTCTAGTGACTGGAACGAGCCGGCGCTGCTCGCTCGTTTTCTAGAGGGACTCCACGCAGTGGTTAAAGATGAGATTCTCTCCCGGGAGGTTCCTTCCAGTGTGGACTCTTTGATTGCTCTCGCCATCCGCATAGAACGACGGGTAGATCTTCGTCACCAGGCTCGTGGAAGAGAGCTCGCGTCAACGGTGTTTCCCTGCTCCGCATCGCAACCATCTCCCTCCTCTGGCTCAGAGACTGAGCCCATGCAGCTGGGAGGTATTCGCATCTCGACTAAGGAGAGGGAACGGAGGATCACCAACCGCCTGTGCCTCTATTGCGGACTTGCTGGACATTTTGTCAATTCATGTCCAGTAAAGCCAGAGCTCATCAGTAAGCGGAGGGCTACTGGTGAGCGCTACTACTCAGGTCTCTCCATCTAGATCCTGTACTACTATGTCGGTCCATCTACGCTGGACCGGTTCGGGTGCTACATGCAGTGCCTTGATAGACTCTGGGGCTGAGGGTTGTTTCATGGACGAAGCATGGGCTCGGAAACATGACATTCCTTTCAGAGAGTTAGACAAGCCTACGCCCATGTTCGCCTTAGATGGTAGTCATCTTCCCAGTATCAGATTTGAGACACTACCTTTAACCCTCACAGTATCTGGTAACCACAGTGAGACTATTTCTTTTTTGATTTTTCGTTCACCTTTTACACCTGTTGTTTTGGGTCATCCCTGGCTAGTATGTCATAATCCTTCTATTAATTGGTCTAGTAATTCTATCCTATCCTGGAACGTTTCTTGTCATGTGAAGTGTTTAATGTCTGCCATCCCTCCCGTTTCTTCTGTCCCCACTTCTCAGGAGGAACCTGGCGATTTGACAGGAGTGCCGGAGGAATATCATGATCTGCGCACGGTCTTCAGTCGGTCCCGAGCCAACTCCCTTCCTCCTCACCGGTCGTATGATTGTAGTATTGATCTCCTTCCGGGGACCACTCCTCCTCGGGGTAGACTATACTCTCTGTCGGCTCCCGAACGTAAGGCTCTCGAGGATTATTTGTCTGTGTCTCTTGACGCCGGTACCATAGTGCCTTCTTCCTCTCCGGCCGGGGCGGGGTTTTTTTTTGTTAAGAAAAAGGACGGTACTCTGCGCCCCTGCGTGGATTATCGAGGGCTGAATGACATAACGGTTAAGAATCGTTATCCGCTTCCCCTTATGTCATCAGCCTTCGAGATTCTGCAGGGAGCCAGGTGCTTTACTAAGTTGGACCTTCGTAACGCTTACCATCTCGTGCGCATCAGAGAGGGGGACGAGTGGAAAACGGCGTTTAACACTCCGTTAGGGCATTTTGAGTACCGGGTTCTGCCGTTTGGTCTCGCCAATGCGCCAGCTGTTTTTCAGGCATTAGTTAATGATGTTCTGAGAGACATGCTGAACATCTTTGTTTTTGTCTACCTTGACGATATCCTGATTTTTTCACCGTCACTCGAGATTCATGTTCAGCACGTTCGACGTGTTCTCCAGCGCCTTTTAGAGAATTGTCTCTACGTGAAGGCTGAGAAGTGCTCTTTTCATGTCTCCTCCGTTACTTTTCTCGGTTCCGTTATTTCCGCTGAAGGCATTCAGATGGATTCCGCTAAGGTCCAAGCTGTCAGTGATTGGCCCGTTCCAAGGTCACGTGTCGAGTTGCAGCGCTTTCTAGGTTTCGCTAATTTCTATCGGCGTTTCATTCGTAATTTCGGTCAAGTTGCTGCCCCTCTCACAGCTCTTACTTCTGTCAAGACGTGTTTTAAGTGGTCCGGTTCCGCCCAGGGAGCTTTTGATCTTCTAAAAGAACGTTTTACGTCCGCTCCTATCCTCGTTACTCCTGACGTCACTAGACAATTCATTGTCGAGGTTGACGCTTCAGAGGTAGGCGTGGGAGCCATTCTATCCCAGCGCTTCCAGTCTGACGATAAGGTTCATCCTTGCGCTTATTTTTTTCATCGCCTGTCGCCATCTGAACGCAACTATGATGTGGGTAACCGCGAACTGCTCGCCATCCGCTTAGCCCTAGGCGAATGGCGACAGTGGTTGGAGGGGGCGACCGTTCCTTTGTCGTTTGGACAGACCATAAGAACCTTGAGTACATCCGTTCTGCCAAACGACTTAATGCTCGTCAAGCTCGTTGGGCGTTGTTTTTCGCTCGTTTCGAGTTTGTGATTTCTTACCGTCCGGGTAGCAAGAACACCAAGCCTGATGCCTTATCCCGTCTTTTTAGTTCTTCTGTGGCTTCTACTGATCCCGAGGGGATTCTTCCTTATGGGCGTGTTGTCGGGTTGACAGTCTGGGGAATTGAAAGACAGGTTAAGCAAGCACTCACGCACACTGCGTCGCCGCGCGCTTGTCCTAGTAACCTTCTTTTCGTCCCTGTTTCCACTCGTCTGGCTGTTCTTCAGTGGGCTCACTCTGCCAAGTTAGCTGGTCATCCCGGTGTTCGAGGCACTCTTGCTTCTATTCGCCAGCGTTTTTGGTGGCCGACTCAGGAGCGTGACACGCGCCGTTTCGTGGCTGCTTGTTCGGACTGCGTGCAGACTAAGTCAGGTAACTCTCCTCCTGCCGGTCGTCTCAGACCGCTCCCCATTCCTTCTCGACCATGGTCTCACATCGCCCTAGACTTCATTACCGGTCTGCCTTTGTCTGCGGGGAAGACTGTGATTCTTACGGTTGTCGATAGGTTCTCTAAGGCGGCACATTTCATTCCCCTCGCTAAACTTCCTTCCGCTAAGGAGACGGCACAAATCATCATCGAGAATGTGTTCAGAATTCATGGCCTCCCGTTAGACGCCGTTTCAGACAGAGGTCCGCAATTCACGTCACTGTTTTGGAGGGAGTTCTGTCGTTTGATTGGTGCGTCCGTCAGTCTCTCTTCCGGGTTTCATCCCCAGTCTAACGGTCAAGCAGAGAGGGCCAATCAGACGATTGGTCGCATACTACGCAGCCTTTCTTTCAGAAACCCTGCGTCTTGGGCAGAACAGCTCCCCTGGGCAGAATACGCTCACAACTCGCTTCCTTCGTCTGCTACCGGGTTATCTCCGTTTCAGAGTAGTCTGGGTTACCAGCCTCCTCTGTTCTCATCCCAGCTTGCCGAGTCCAGCGTTCCCTCCGCTCAAGCGTTTGTCCAACGTTGTGAGCGCACCTGGAGGAGGGTGAGGTCTGCACTTTGCCGTTACAGGGCACAGACTGTGAGAGCCACCAATAAACGTAGGATTAAAAGTCCTAGGTATTGTTGCGGCCAGAGTGTGGCTTTCCACTCGCAACCTTCCTCTTACGACAGCTTCTCGTAAGTTGACTCCGCGGTTCATTGGTCCGTTCCGTGTCTCCCAGGTCGTCAATCCTGTCGCTGTGCGACTGCTTCTTCCGCGACATCTTCGTCGCGTCCATCCTGTCTTCCATGTCTCCTGTGTCAAGCCCTTTCTTCGCACCCCCGTTCGTCTTCCCTCCCCCTCCCGTCCTTGTCGAGAGCGCACCTATTTACAAGGTACGTAGGATCATGGACATGCGTTCTCGGGGACGGGGTCACCAATACTTAGTGGATTGGGAGGGTTACGGTCCTGAGGAGAGGAGTTGGGTTCCGTCTCGGGACGTGCTGGACCGTTCACTGATTGATGATTTCCTCCGTTGCCGCCAGGATTCCTCTCGAGTGCGCCAGGAGGCGCTCGGTGAGTGGGGGGGTACTGTCATGTTTTGTCTTATATTGTCTTGTCATTTTGCTTTTCCTTCTGTTCGTTTTCCCCCTGCTGGTCTTTTTAGGTTCGTTCCCCTTTTTCTCTCTCCCTCTCTCTCTCTATCGTTCCGTTCCTGCTCCCAGCTGTTCCTATTCCCCTAATCAATCATTTAGTCTTCCCACACCTGTTCCCTATCTTTTCCCCTGATTAGAGTCCCTATTTCTCCCCCTGTTTTCCGTTTCTGTCCTGTCGGATCCTTGTATATTGTTCACCGTGCTGTGTCTTTGTATCGCCCTGTCGTGTCGTGTTTCCCTCAGATGCTGCGTGGTGAGCAGGTGTCTGAGTCTGCTACGGTCAAGTGCCTTCCCGAGGCAACCTGCAGTTTATTATCGAGTCTCCTGTCAGTTCTCGTGATTACGAGTGGAATTGTTCTTTATGCTTTATTTACCGCTCCGAATTGTCTAGGAGTATTGAAGATTTACTTTACTGGATTAAAGACTCTGTTTTCGCCAAGTCGCTTTTGGGTCCTCATTCACCTGCATAACATGTTCAGTTAGCGTTTTCAAATAAAGCATTTAACCTTTTTGACAGCTGAAAGGATAGAACAGCTATCAAACCAAGACAACCAGAATCAGTCAGAGCTTGTGTTCCTTCCTTTGCTATAATAAAAATGTTAATTCTTATCTGTCAAGATGGCAAGAGTTCTAAAGAGACAGTAGGAGCAAGAATAAATCATTTACAGAGGCAAGAATCTTGAAAATTATATTTTTTAATTGTGTTACTTCCTTCAGCAACCTCTGTTCCCTGTCAAATATACACATGTAGTACAGTAGACATTGTACTATTCTTACTGTAAGAAAATGAAAAGCAAAAATACTAATCTACAGTTATAGATTTTCTTTACATACTGCTTGAAAAATAAATTCAAGTACGAATTGTATCGCTATAAATTGTACATTTCAAGGAGGTAGAATACCTGCATTATTAAGATTCTCCCATCTCGAAACAAAGAAACACATTTCACTGCCAGGAATGTACAGGGCTCTAACAAAATAAACATCATTGCAGCCATGAACAGATGCTTCGGTACACATTTATTTAAATCAACTTTGAAATTCAACAAAAGTTTTAAAAGTAAAAAGCATATAGGGACTCTTATAAGGTCCAACAGAAAATGGATGAGTTAGTCGCGCCACAGTAGATCATATTCATTGGTAAAAAAACAAGCTTTGATAATGACTGCTGCATTGTACACACAATGACATCCAGCATGAGATTTTAAAGACGGTATTTTGGGGGACAGTTGTGCTTTTCCATTTTTTTTTTTAGGAACCTCTACCTGCAAAGCGGAAATGTTTTTATCTCCTTCTACAGTCTGAAAGAATTGTAATACGCAGGAAAAGTTTCTGCGTTGTTTTTACATTCTCGACAAAACTGGGAAATATTTCAGTAATAGCGACAAACATCTGTTATCATTGCGCCCTGACGATAACACAACTAACATAACTGGTTCTACAGTAGGTATGTGTTAAAAATAGGCTGCCACAAATCAAGTTCCATAACCCACAGCTTGTCGAATAACACTGAAAATGTGCTCCTTTTCCTTTCAAAGAGCATTATTGCAGTGGGATCTTGTGTCTGTGGAGGGGATTGCTAAGCTGCCTGGTGTATGGTATACCGCAGGGACTGAGGCTTATGTTGCGGGTGGTGTTGGTCCAACAACACAATACATTTTCTCTACTAATGACCACTGTTCATCATGCTCAACATACCTAGTCACAATAACCCAGTCTGGTTATTGTTATGACTTTAGTTGTCAAATCATTGACCTGTGAGGGTTTATGAAATTAGCTACATCCTTTTTGATGATAATATTCTGTATTTATCCTTTACTTGACCATGTGAGTCCCATTGAGATGCAAATCATTGAAAGGATTGACGTAGGCTTGCGACAGAGGAGAACATTAAGCATGAATTAGTTCCAATTGGGGGTTATCAAATCCCACCAGTTCATTGAATTGATTTAAAACAATTTAAAATAGTGAAGAGGAGACAACACTCATCTCTTCCCTATACGTCATTCTCTTCTCTCTAGAGACCCTTTCACTCCATGGGCAGAGGACTGCACACACATGGTTTCTAGACACACTCACTATGCAGTCTCATTCATCTACACACACTCACTATGCAGTCTCATTCATCTACACACACTCACTATGCAGTCTCATTCATCTACACACACTCACTATGCAGTCTCATTCATCTACACACACTCACTATGCAGTCTCATTCATCTACACACACTCACATAGGTAAGTACGTACATACAGGTTTTTATACAGTCTATGGTACGTACATACATTAGCGTGCATGTGCACGCGGTCTACATTCTCACACACAAAACAGAATCATAATTGCAAGAGCACATCACCCTGAGCCTGGTCCTGTGCTGCCAATACATTGCTGATAAGGAACCTCTCCATAAACCCCTCGCATATTTGGATGTTGTTAGTGAAGTAGTAACACTCAGACAAAAATAGAATTGCGATAAACCAAAACCTGTTTGCTAACCCACTTGTAAATATAAACATATTTCTTTATCCAGGCAACACAATTGTCATGTTTCATGTATAAAATCCTTGTCTAAAAATATCCTATTTTTTCACTACATGTCATGTGTTGTGTACACAGTAATTTTGTATAGCACATGTACACATAAATAAAAACGGAAATCTGTGATGCAGGGAAGCAGAGAACCTCCAGTCTACAGTATATGGCCATATCTCAGCTTTAAAGAGACAGAGCACTCACATAGTTACAGCCTGGCCAAGCCTAACTACAGCCGGGTAATCTCCCTTTGTTAGCATTATACAAACAGTGACTTCAGTTAAGGTGGATTGAAGCCGTCTGAAGCTGACAGAAGAAGCTCAAAACTCAAAGTTCCATAAGCCCTTGTGAGTTTGTTGCTGTCTATGTGCCTGCCCCCAAAGATCACAGCCGTCCAGGTGCCAAGAGAGAAGAATAAATGTAATACGTCCTCCTGGTTTATTCATTTCCTTTTCAGTATGTGGGAGAAAGCAGGGAAGAAGGGGGAGATGGAGAGGGGTGGGAGACTCCATCGCGCCCAGTTCAGTCGTCACGATGGCTGTCCAGTCTTGGTCAACGCAGAAACGCAGCTTTAGTACTGAACATATTCAGATTGAAGGGACTGCAAGAGGTGGAGGGGAGACAGAGACACAATATGACGTTGAGTATAATGAACGTGAATCACAGGGGATCATAACACAAACTATGACATCATAACACAACCTATGACATCATAACACAACCTATGGATCCATGGTAAATGTAAAAGCAAATTGCTGCATGTAAATTGTTTTCAAATTGTTGACAGCAGACAAAGAACATGCAGGGAGAAGGTTGTTATATAACAAGTCTGCATGAAATGTTATATTCTAACAGGGTACAATAGAACTGTTGGTTGCAAAGGTCAAAGAAAAGCCATTCAAATAGACAATCCTTAAAATGCCAAATGTATTTTCCTGAACTAATGAATACATTTATGGTGGACAAGACAGACAGGGTGTCTCTGTGTGCATTCAGCTAGAGAAGGAATTAGCAGGACTGACACACAGATGGGGGTAGGAGGCACGTTGCATGAAGGGAGCAAATGAGAGAGAAGGAAAAAGCTTATGTTATTCTGATGAAGCCACAACTCCACTGACTGGCAAAACAAAGAGACAAGAGGACAGCGGAGACATTCATAACAGATAGTCATCCAATAATCCCCATTGTCAACCACTCCCTCTGCCATAACCACTCACTATCCGTCACATCACCGGTTCCCCCTATTCACACGGTGTGTGGGCCTGTGGCTGCCAGAATGGTGTGCCACTATCACCTATGAAAGGTTAGGGGAGTAGATTGGAAGATGATGCGATTTCATCTACACTTTATTTATTTAGTAGGCAAGGTGATAGGGAACAAACGTGAATTAACTTGATATCTGTGCAAGGGTAGCAGCTTTTGAGTCTGTCCCTCCTCCAATGCTAAATGAATGACAATGGTGCAACACTCTAGGTTGCCTGAGAAACAGTAGTGAGAATGTTGGCACAAAGCATCATTCCTATATCACCAAAATGCTACCAGTGGTGTAGAATGAGAAGTAACGTCAGCTTACCCTGTGTAATCTAAAGACAGCGATACTGCACCAACCTTATACGTTTTTAACCAGAGTCCGTCTATTCTGAGCGGAATCAAGTGTGGGAAGTTCTGGGAATTAGACTTAGATGTCTGGCCTTCATGGTCGGGCCCTAAAAAAGTCCCCTCGTGGTCGGGGCCTATGAAAGTCCCCTCGTGGTCGGGGCCTATGAAAGTCCCCCTCGTGGTCGGGGCCTATGAAAGCCCTCCAAATATTCATTATAAAGGAAGAGGATTACTGGGCTGGCCTCTCAGGGAATGAGTGAGCGCTACAGTATGGCTGAGCGTGTCAAATTCTTGTAATAGCAGAGAGCAGCACCAGACTGCCAGCCTAAAAACGTACAGTTTTTAATTTAGCACATTCTTATCCACATAGTCTAGATTTAATAATAATGGTTACAAAAAGCGCATCTTTGGGGGAAAAAAAGTTGACATTGAAAATGATGTATACAAAGGCCTTCGGTTGGCCAGTCGAATGGAAAAACAGTTGACATTGAAAATGATGTATACAAAGGCCTTCGGTTGGCCAGTCGAATGGAAAAACAGTTGACATTGAAAATGATGTAGACAAAGGCCTTCGGTTGGCCAGTCGAATGGAAAAACAGTTGACATTGAAAATGATGTAGACAAAGGCCTTCGGTTGGAAAAACCAGTCAAAGAATGGAAAAACAGTTGACATTGAAAATGATGTAGACAAAGGCCTTCGGTTGGCCAGTCGAATGGAAAAACAGTTGACATTGAAAATGATGTAGACAAAGGCCTTCGGTTGGCCAGTCGAATGGAAAAACAGTTGACATTGAAAATGATGTAGACAAAGGCCTTGGAAAAACAGATTGAAAATGATGTAGACCAGTCGAATGGAAAAACAGTTGACATTGAAAATGATGTAGACAAAGGCCTTCGGTTGGCCAGTCGAATGGAAAAACAGTTGACATTGAAAATGATGTATACAAAGGCCTTCGGTTGGCCAGTCGAATGGAAAAACAGTTGACATTGAAAATGATGTAGACAAAGGCCTTCGGTTGGCCAGTCGAATGGAAAAACAGTTGACATTGAAAATGATGTAGACAAAGGCCTTCGGTTGGCCAGTCGAATGGAAAAACAGTTGACATTGAAAATGATGTAGACAAAGGCCTTCGGTTGGCCAGTCGAATGGAAAAACAGTTGACATTGAAAATGATGTAGACAAAGGCCTTCGGTTGGCCAGTCGAATGGAAAAACAGTTGACATTGAAAATGATGTAGACAAAGGCCTTCGGTTGGCCAGTCGAATGGAAAAACAGTTGACATTGAAAATGATGTAGACAAAGGCCTTCGGTTGGCCAGTCGAATGGAAAAACAGTTGACATTGAAAATGATGTAGACAAAGGCCTTCGGTTGGCCAGTCGAATGGAAAAAAAGCATAAAAGTCAGGATGGACAAAGATGAAAAAGTTTCCAGGACCGAAACAATTGGAAGTGGAAATGAGTCAACCTATAATCTCTCTTAGGCATATGATGGCCTACGACGTTGGGGGGGGGGGGATTATGGTGTGATCGGTCTTCCTTTGCATCTATAGAACACACTAGTCTATCTTTCATTTCTTATGTTTCAAGTGTTGTTAGATGGCTCAGATATGAGATGTACTCAAAATAACTCTCCAACAACACACATTTGAAGAGGCACAATCGTTCATAACACTAATTAGACTTCTGCCCAAATGTGCCAGTAAATGATTTTAACTGGAGAAGGATATCGAGTGGGAAATGGCCGAATAGTCATGGTTAGTGTGTATGAAGTAGGCATTTAGACTGGAACAAGGCCATCGCAGGTCCTGTTTCAGCACCATGCAGACAACAGACAAGGAACAGAGGAGTTCAGTGGAGCCGCCAGAGAGTTAGACACACAGTGGAGAGCCCTTAGCAGCAGCAGGGATAGGACAAAAATGTTGACTGGCTACGATTATAAATAGACAACATCGACACAAAAAGGGAGGACACTCGTGTTTGACAGAAGTGCAGAGAGGAAATATGACAGTTCAAAATAAGGGTAAGAGTGTAGAAATAACAAAAAGATGGTGATGTTGGAGTATTTTTGGGGGCGGGGCACACACTTACGGGGATGGAGCGGCTGAGGTAGCGGCCGGAAGGTCCGCTGAGCCCAGAGTAGCCCTCCTGCTGGGGTCTGAATGGGCTGTACTTATCAGACCCGGGGCCCAGCCTGCCTGCAGCATGTTGGGGGGCCCCCGCGGGGCTGAACACCCCAGTAGGGGACGAGTTATACTGATTGTTGTTGACCTCATGGTGGTGGTAATTGGCGCCGTGCACGCCGTTAGTCACGTAGCCGTGAACGGAGGCGGCCCAGCCCGACGGAGGGATGGGGGTGGTGACGATGGAGGGAGGAGAGGAGGAAGAGTGTGATGGAGAGGGCGTGTACAGCAGCTTCCTATTGCCCTCGCTGCTGTCAGCTGCGTACAGGTTGCCTAAGGAGCTGGCTAGCCTGCAGTTAATGAAGGAGCTGAGGGAAAGGTAGATGGGAGCGGGGAAGGGGACATAAATACATAGGACACATCCCAAACACCAAACAAACACAATGACAAGAGGACTAACTTCTTTCAGCGGCTCAGGAGAGGACGACTACTGTGGACTGGTACTGTGGATCTAATAGTGGACTGATTTACTATATTTTCACTGGGGCTGTCACAAACTAAAACAAAATCTTGGTCGACCAAGTGCCATCTGTTCTTTCGACCAATCTACGAAATTTTAAAATGTTTTTTTTTTCCCATATATAGACACACTGTATGTGTTTAAATAAAATCAACTATATGTAAGATACTCAGCTTGTCTGAGTAGTCTACATAAGCGCACTGTGATTAAATAATTAAGACAAATGCCACAAGAGGGATTCCGAGATCAAGACAGCCTAACCAGAAGAAAAGAACCTGTTCCCGAACCACCATCTCCCCCTGCTGGCCTTCTCAGATTCTGCCATAAGCTCCTGAAGTTGCAGGTAATAGGCTACACCAGGGGTCAGCAACCTTTTCCATTCAGAGTGCCAATGTATCTTACCATTTCTACTAATCTGCGTGCCAGTTACTTTCATTTATTTTATAATAAAGTCTTTACATCTCAAAATCGTTGTCATGTGATTAATAAAAAATGATGTCGAAATGAAAATTATACAAATCTAAAAGTATTGCCATTTCCAACTATGTAAAAATAGCTGACATAAAGGCAACAAATAAAAACATTGCATCGTGCAGGAAGAAAAGATCCTGATAAAAATAAATCACATTGGCTATGCAAGGCCTGTCTGCAAGGAACTTGAAACATTGTATCAACTATCATTACATTACATTTACATTTAAGTCATTTTATCAACTTGGTTCAGCCCAAAGCTTGCACTAACGATCTTGCAACATTGTATAAGATATTCTGGACCCTCAGAGTTTCCTGGCCAGTGAGCTCTGGACAAACACAGCTGTATTTGTGCAAGGGATAACAAGTAACCAGGTAGGCCTATTTTATGGTGTCTCCACCGGATCAGAGCATGACATTTTTCCCCCAATTCACACCAAGTGGTGGTTACTGAAAGGGAGAGAGCTGGAAAGTGTTCAAATAGGCTACATTGAGGAACTATTGTGATTCTCAACAGATGTAAAAACAGACGTTGTTTACTTGTTGTTTGAAGTGATGAAAAAATAACTGATAAAAAAATACTTCTATGTGTAATCAGGTGCATGTCCTTACTCAACGTTGACAGGAGCACTCCAAAAACAAAACAAAATGAATAAATTGACAACTCATAAATGGAATGAAATAAACCAAAACTTGTTTCTCACAAGTGTAGCCTAGATTGTGCTATCTGCAAACAATGTGTCCACTCCTACAATGAAAACAGTAAGACTGTAATAATATATGTAATGCGTTAACAGAAATGACGGTAACCAAACAGACATTGTAGGTTAGAAACGATGGGAATTAACGTTAAATATACTTCTGGTGATACTGGTGTGCCACCTCTGCAATGGATTAGTCTACTGAGACAGGCGTCAATCAAGACTTGGCGTTAAACATCTTTATTTATTTCTTAACTGCTCGACAAACCCTATCGATCAAACAATCGGCCAGCCGACTAAATGGGATCAGCCAAATTACACACAACCGATTTACACTGACGGCAAGCAGTCTACAATAGTGGATTGAGTCGGACAGTAATAGCAGATTGATTCAGCCAATCTATATTGCCATGGCTACCTACCTACACATTCACTGTTGAATAATTTGGTAGAATAGAAAAAGACAATAACAAATCCTGAAAAGAGCACAAAGTACAGTAGGTCTGGTACTGCTCCTCCAGAGGAGAGATTGTTGTGGCATATTTCTGTGTTGTGTTATGTCCTAGTCCCTGTCTATAGTGGTGCAGAATGCGGGGGATTTAGATTTGGTCTGTTGAGAATGCTCACAGCCTGCAGAGCATCAACCCTCTCTGTGAATCGGTCTGGTCACTGAGACACACTGCACACGTGTTCCCTGTCCTGCCCTGCATATCCTTCCACCTGCCACTTGCACTCAGGACATGGGGTAGTCACAGACAGGCAGAAACACAACCAGGGGACTGAGACAGCCAAAAAAGGACAGGACAGGAAAGAGAGGGAAAGAGAAACGTTAAAGGAGTAAAATACAATTCTATAGGAGACAAGAGAAAGGGTAAGTGGATAAATGGAGGGATGGGAGGCTGCGCAGTGTGAAACAGAAAGAAAAGGGAGGAAGAAATGGGAAAAGAGGGGAAAGAATGAAAAAAAAAAAAATAGTGAGTAGATAAAAGAGGAGTAAAGGGTAAGACGTGTCGGGGGGGGGGGGGGGGCTCACCTCTTGAGGTTGGATGCCGAGGAGGAGGAGCTGCGGCTGATTCTCTTGGCCGTGGCGGAAGCAGAGGATGATGGGACTTTGGAGGACTTGAGTGGGGAGATGGTACACTGCGTGCCCACTCCAAGGTTCATCCTACTGGGAGAGAGAAAGAGGGAAGAGAGAGAGAGACAGATAGAAGGAAAGGAAGAATCATTGGATAGACATGGTGTGAGGTGAATAATAGTAAGAGCTGTTAACACTAGAGCTTTTGCCAACACACAATCTCTACTACTAGACACACATAAAACATTTAGTCGGACATGCTAATTGGATAGTTTGCACCCCTTAAAGACATAAATGACCTACAGTACAAATCCCATTGTCAGAAACAAACAAAAGAGTGGGCAAGACTTTGATGACACCCAGTGAAAGTTCTACCCTGTAACCACAGACTACAGAACAGTACCTGAAGGACTACTGATTAGGTAAGGATTTATCAAAGCATAACCATTTAATATTTACTCTAGTATAATACGCCAGTATTATAGATGTGTGAATGAATGAGGGAGAGAGATAATAAGAGACAGAAAAGAGGAAAGAGGAATCACTCCCAGTTCCTTCATTAAAGCAGTCTGTCCGCTGCTTGTGGATGTCTGTGATCTGTCTGTCAGTACTGGGCTGAAGAACTTCCAACGTCATTCAGGACGGTACAGCAATTAGAGGAGACTGTGCTAGTCTGAGTAGCCTCGGCCTCTTTCAGTGACACACACTAGAGGTCGACCGATTAATCGGAATGGCCGATTAATTAGGGCCGATTTCAAGTTTTCATAACAATCGGAAATCTGTATTTTTGGACGCCGATTTTGGCAAAAAAATGTTTACACCTTTATTTAACTAGGCAAGTCAGTTAAGAACACATTCTTATTTTCAATGATGGCTTAGGAACGGTGGGTTAACTGTCTTGTTCAGGGGCAGAACGTCAGCTCTGTGATTCAATCTTGCAACCTTACGGTTAACTAGTCCAACACTCCAACCACCTGCCTCTCATTGCACTCCACGAGAAGCCTGCCTGTTAAGCGAATGCAGTAGAAACCAAGGTAAGTTGCTAGCTAGCAATAACTTATCTTATAAAAAACAATCAATCATAATCACTAGTTAACTACACGTGGTTGATGATAGTACTAGTTTATCTAGCGTGTCCTGAGTTACATATAATCGATGCAACGCTGGTGGATGATTTAACAAAAGCGCATTTTAAAAAAGCACAATCGTTCCACGACTGTACCTAACCATAAACACCAGTACCTTTCTTAAAATCAATACACAGATATATATATTTTTATACCTGCATATTTAGCTAAAAGAAGTCCAGGTTAGCAGGCAATATTAACCAGGTGAAATTGTGTCACTTCTCTTGCGTTCATTGCACACAGAGTCAGGGTATATGCAACAGTTTGGGAAGCCTGGCTCATTGCAAACTAATTTGCCAGAATTTTACGTAATTATGACATAACATTGAAGGTTGTACAATGTAACAAGAATATTTAGACTTAGGGATGCCACCCGTTAGATAAAATACCGAACGGTTCCGTATTTCACTGAAATAATAAGTTTTGTTTTCGAAATGATAGTTTCCGGATTCGACCATATTAATGACCAAAGGCTCGTATTTCTGTGTTATTTGATATTTGATAGAGCAGTCTGACTGAGCGATGGTAGGCAGCAGCAGGCTCGTAAGAATTCATTCAAACAGCACTTTTGTGCATTTTGCCAGCACCTCTTCGCAAGCACAGCGCTGTTTATGACTTCAAGCCTATCAGCCTAATGGCTGGTGTAACCGATGTGAAATGGCTAGCTAGTTAGCGGGATGTGAGCTAATAGCGTTTCAAACGTCACTCGCTCTGAGACTTGCAGTAGTTATTCCCCTTGCTCTGCAAGGGCCGCGGCTTTTGTGGAGCGATGGGTAACGCTGCTTCGAGAGTGGCTGTTGTCGATGTGTTCCTGGCTCGAGCCCAGGTAGGGGCGAGGAGAGGGACGGAAGTTATACTGTTACACTGGCAATACTAAAGTGCATATAAGAACATCAAATAGTCAAAGGTATATGAAATACAAATGGTATAGAGAGAAATAGCCCTATAAATACTATATTAACTACAACCTAAAACCTCTTACCTTGGAATATTGAAGTCTCATGTTAAAAGGAACCACCAACTTTCATATGTTCTCATGTTCTGAGCAAGGAACTCAAAAGTTAGCTTTTTTTACATGGCACATATTGCACTTTCACTTCTCCAACACTTTGTTTTTGCATTATTTAAACACAATTGAACATGTTTCATTATTTATTTGAGGCTAAATGGATTTTTATTGATGTATTATATTAAGTTAAAATAAGTGTTCATTCAGTATTGTCATTTTCATTATTACAAATAAATAAATTGTCTGATTAATCGGTATCGGCTTTTTTGGTCCTCCAATAATCGGTGTTGAAAAATCATAATTGGTCGACCTCTAACACACACACACACGCACGCAGACAACACACACAGTCACACATACTGTCACCCAGACAGACACGCAGAGGTACACACATACAGATGTCACGGATGTGAAACGGCTAGCTTAGTTAGCGGTGCGCGCTAAATAGCGTTTCAATCAGTGACGTCACTTGCTCTGAGACCTTGAAGTAGTAGTTCCCCTTGCTCTGCAAGTGCCGCAGTTTTGTGGAGCGATGGGTAACGATGCTTCGTGGGTGACTGTTGTTGATGTGTGCAGAGGGTCCCTGGTTCGCGCCCGGGTATGGGCGAGGGGACGGTCTAAAGTTATACTGTTACACAGACACACAAACAAACACACAACAAACACACCTACACGCTAACCTTTGAATAGGTGAAAGAACCAAGGCTAAAGGAGTA
Organism: Oncorhynchus gorbuscha; assembly: GCF_021184085.1. Lineage (NCBI taxonomy): Eukaryota > Metazoa > Chordata > Actinopteri > Salmoniformes > Salmonidae > Oncorhynchus > Oncorhynchus gorbuscha. The sequence continues at coordinate 16,022,692 of NC_060174.1, forward strand.
GGAGGATGGAGAGCTGTATAGAGGCTCTTCTCTCGCTCCTCTTTGAGGAAAATTAATTAAGGGCTGTACTTTAGCACAAAAGAGGGAGTTCCATTTCCATCCCTCTTCACACTTCCAACTCGCCTCTTCTCCTCTACCTCTGACCATCCAGCACATTGCTGCAGGTAGCCTAGTTACAGCTTAAGTTGAGCTATACTTTGCACCGAATTGAATGAAATATAGATAGGCATGTGCCGAGATATGCGTTGAGACTCGAGAGAGGTGTCGATCCCGCATATTGAGGAGACTGTTTTGTGATAGCTAGGATACACCCCTTCCACTTAGACAAACCACATAGTCAACACTATTGTAAAGGTACCTAAAAGGTTGGGACGGTGACCTGGTGTGCATTTTCATGTCTTCAAGTCTGAAAAAAAAGAGCAAGAAAGCTAAATGAGATTTAACTTCCAGAGACAGAATGTTCACACATTTCCAGTGCATTCGGAAAGGATTCAGACCCCTTGACTTCTTCCACATTTTGTTACGTTACAGCTTTATTCTCAAATGGATTAAATAAAACATTTTCCTCATCAACCTATACACAATACCCCATAATGACAAAGCGAAAACAGGTTTTTGAAAAGTTTGCAAATGTATTAAAAATAAAACAGAAATAACATGGGAGTCCACCTGTGCTAAATTTAATTGATGGGACATGATTTGTAAAGGCACACACCTGTCTATATAATGTCCCACAGTAAACAGTGCATGTCAGAGCAAAAACCAAGCCATGAGGTCAGAGGAATTGTCTGTAGAGCACCTAGACAGGATTGTGTTGAAGCATAGAGCTGGGGAAGGGTACCAAAACATGTCTACAGCATTGAAGATCCCAAAGAACACAGTGGCCTCCATCGTTCTAAAATAGAAGAAGTTTAGAACCACCAAGACTCTTCCTAGAGCTGGCAGCCCGACCAAACGGGGATAAGGCCTTGTTCAGGGAGGTGACCAAGAACCCAATGGTCACTCTGACAGAGCTCCAGAACTCCTCTGTGGAGATGGGCGACCCTTCCAAATGGACAACCATCTCTGCAGGACTCCACCAATCAGGCCTATGTGGTAGAGTGGCCAGATGGAAGCCACTCCTCAGTAAAAGGCACATGACAGCCCGCTAGAAGTTTGCCAAAAGGCACCTAAAGGACTCGCAGACCATAAAAAACAAGATTCTCTGGTGTGATGAAACCAAAATTGAACTATTTGGCGTGAATGCCAAGCGTCACATCTGGAAGAAACCTGGCACCATCCCTACGTTGGAGCATGGTGGTGGCAGTGTCATGCTGTGGGGATGTTTTTCAGTGGCAGAGTCTGGATCGAGGGAAAGATGAACGGAACAAAGTACAGAGAGTTCCTTGATGAAAACCTGCTCCAGAGTGCTCAGGACCTCAGGGCTGGGGCAAAGGTTCACCTTCCAACAGGACAACGACCCTAAGCACACAGCCAAGTCAACGCAGGAGTAGCTTTGGGACAAGTCTCTGAATGTCCTTGAGTGGCCCAGCCAGAGCCCGGTCTTGAACCCAATCGAACATATCTGGAGAGACCTAAAAATAGCTGTGCAGCATCGCTCCCCATCCAACCTGACAGAGCTTGAGAAGGTTTCCAGAGAAGAATGGGAGAAACTCCCCAAATACAGGTGTGCCAAGCTTGTAGCGTCATACCCAAGAGGACTCGAGGCTGTACTGGATAACCTGCCGGACCGTGCCTGTGTTATTTCAGCAAGGTAACCATGGAAACCAGAGCCCTGAGTCAGATCACAGAGCCACAGACTGTCTCACTAGCTAGGAGACTGCACTAGACAAAGACAGATAAATCCAAAACATTCCATTTCGTTGGACGATGTATACCATGCATTTCCTGTACATACAGACTATTACAACTAAACCTCCTTGATACTGAACCCAGCAGGGCGGTGGTTTCCATGCCAACCAGAACTGGTCGTGCCACACTGAACAAAAATACAAACAACATGTAAAGAGTTGGTTCCATGTTTCATAAGCGGAGAAAAAAAAATCCCAGATATGTTCCATGTGCACAAAAATCTTATTTCTCTCAAAAGTTTTTCACAAATTTGTTTATTTGGGGCGGCAGCGTAGCCTAGTGGTTAGAGCGTTGGACTAGTAACCGGAAGGTTGCGAGTTCAAACCCCCGAGCTGACAAGGTACAAATCTGTCGTTCTGCCCCTGAACAGGCAGTTAACCCACTGTTCCCAGGCCGTCATTGAAAATAAGAATGTGTTCTTAATGACTTGCCTGGTTAAATAAAGGTAAAATAAAATAAAAAATTACATCCCTGTTAGTGAGCATTTCTCCTTTGACTAGATAATCACTCCACCTGACAGGTGTTGCATATCAAGAAGCTGATTAAACAGCATAATCATGGGGACAATAAAAGGCCATTTTAAAATTAGCAGTTGTCGTCACACAACACAGATGTCTCAGATGTTTTGAGGGAGCGCACAATTGGCATGCTGACTGCAGGAAAATCTACCAGAGCTGTTTCTAGAGAATTGAATGCTAATTTCTCTACCCTAAGCTGCCTACGATGTCGTTTTAGAGAATTTGGCAGTCTGTCCAACCAGTCTCACAACCGCAGACCACGTGTAACCACATACAGCTTCTTTACCTGCGGAATTGTCTGAGGGGGGTTGGGGGGGAAGGGGTGATGAGGAGTATTTGTCTGTAATAGAGCCCTTTTATGGGGAAAAACACATTCTGATTGGCTGGGTCTGGCTCCCCAGTGGGTGGGCCTATGCCCTCTAAGGCCACCCATGGTTGCACACCTGACCAGTCATGTGAAATCCATCGATTAGGGCCTAATTAATTAATTTCATTTGACCGAATTCCTTATATGAACTGTAACTCAGTAAAATCGTAGAAATTGTTGCATGATGCATTTATATTTTAGTTCAGTATACTTCTGGTTTGATTTCTATTTACTTCAGCATTTTGTCTCAGTGCCTTGACGTATACCAGGGATCATCAACGAGATTTAGCCGCGGGACAATTTTTTCTTATGCGGATGGTCAGTCAGGTGGCCAGAACATAATTACAAATAATTTATAGACTGCAAATTAACCGCAAGAAGCCTTAAAAGATATAATATTGGAATAAAACATAAATTTAACTTCCATTTGTTTATGATCACGTGTCTCTGTTATTAGTGGAAATACTTCGGAACAGATTTCCCAAATTAAAATCACCTGATTTCCTGGTGTTTTTACATTTTTTTAATACCCAACAATGAAAATTGTATTTATTATTTTTTGCTCAGAAAACTTAAGGGGGGGCAAATAAAACTACCCGGGAAATTCGGGCCTGTGAGCTGCCAGTTGGGGAACCCTGAAGTATACTGATCTGATATCTCCTGTATAGACCTTTAACCTGTCATTGAAGATGTAATGGCATTATGGTTGAGTAACTGAAATACTTAAATATGTATTACTTTCCATAGAACGGAGGACAGAGTTCAAACGTAACAAGCTATACAGCTAAAGGAGAAAAGTCCTTGAGATCTCAAAAAGGTGGAAAGGAATAAAGTGAAAGGATCTTAAAGGGTGAAGTTTGGAGTATCCCAGGCAGCTCTTACCTTAGAGCTCCTGTTGTGGCCGACCTGGGCTGGCGCCGGCCCTTTAAGGCACGCAATTTATCACCTTGGGTCATGCATAGGCCATTCTCCCCAATGTAGTCGTTCTGTGGAGAGAACACATGATCACATAAAATAATGTGGCTAAGTATCTACGGTAGATTGGATTAATCTTGACCCTACCCATCCCTTCAGCGGGATAATTGTCATCAACAACCGCTGAATTGCATAGCGCCACATTCAAATAATATTACTAAAAATATTTATATTCATGAAATCACAAGTGCAATATAGCAAAACACAGCTTAGCATTTTGTTAATCCACCTGTCGTGTCAGATTTTATAAATATGCTTTACAGCGAAAGCAATCCAAGCGTTTGTGTAAGTTCATTGATCACTAGAAAAAAAACATTATGAACACCTTGCATCAAAGTAGCGTGGTCACGAAAATCAGAAAAGCAATCAAATTAATCGCTTACCTTTGATGATCTTCGGATGTTTTCACTCACGAAACTCCCAGTTACACAATAAATGTTCCTTATTTTTTATATCCTAAATACCTCCGTTTGTTTGGCGTGTTATGTTCAGAAATCCACAGGCTCGAGCGGTCACGACAACGCAGACGAAAATTCCAAATAGTATCCGTAATGTCCACAGAAACATGTCAAAGTTTTTAAAATATATAATCAATAATATATCAACCGGCACTGTCTCTTTTTCAGTAGGAGAGGGAGAGTCAGTGGCTGCCCCACTGTGTTGCACAAGCAAAACTCATGCGAACACCCAGCTATCCACCGACGAGATGTTATCTTTCTCGCTCATTTTTCAAAATAAAAGCCTGAAACTATGTCTAAAGACTGTTGACACCTTGAGGAAGCATTAGGAAAATGAATCTGGTTGATATCCCTTTAAATGGAGCGAAGGCAGGCTATGGAACATGGAGCTTTCAAAATAGAAGCCACTACCTGGTTTGATTTTCTTCAGGTTTCGCCTGCAATATCAGTTCTGTTATACTCACAGACAATATTTTGACAGTTTTGGAAGCTTTAGAGTGTTTTCTATCCTAATCTGTCAATTTTATGCATATTCTAGTATATGGGCCTGAGAAATAGGCCGTTTACATTGGGAACGTTATTTTTCCAAACATAAAAATAGTGCCCCCTAGCTGAAAGAGGTTAACAGACCAGAATACGGTACTGTTTTGTGTATAAGAACAATTGTCTATAAAAATAAATCCTCTAGTCCAGGGTTTCCCAAACTAAGTCCTCAGGATCCCAAGGAGTGCACGTTTTGGTTTATGCCCTAGCACTACACAGCTGATTCAAATAATCAACTAATCGTCAAACTTTGATGATTGTGTAGTGTTAAGGCAGAAATAAAAATGTGGGGTCCCGAGGACAGAGTTTGAGAAATGCTGCTAAAGTCTGTTTAGTGCTGGTTTGATTAATAAATTAAACACATTCCATTACAGGTATGTACTACATAATACACCGCAGACATCACAGATTTTCTCCAATCAACAGAGAGAACACTAAAAGGTAGGAGAATATCTGCAGCCTCTTAGCTGGAAACAATGCAGATGTACATCACATCCACAGGGAAAATGGGGCATTGTCAGGGTCCTGTTCATTAGGCACCAAACGGAAGAGAAAATCTCATTTTTGTTTCAGCCTGTTTTATTCCGTTTGGTGCCTAATGAACAGGACCCAGGGCAGGGTTGTGGGCGGCGCTGACCTCTTGAAGGCGGTCGGTACTGTGGGACCTGAGGATGCCAGCGGGGCTGCTGGTGGTAATAGAGGTGTGGGTTGGTCTGAGGGTGAGGTCGTCCATGCTGGAGATGAGGTGAGACACACCCCTCGGCTGCGAACGCTGCATGTCTCCCTGCATCCACATGGCTGCCTGCCTCCTGAGACAAAGAGAGAGAGGGAGGGAGGGAGGGAGAGGGAAGGAAGGAGAGAGATGGAAAGATGGAGAGGTTGCATTAGGAAATCCTCACCTACCATGTGACCTTAAGTCTATAACACCGTGTCACTTGTGGCCTGACCAGAGAGAGACCGATACAGACCAGCTTGTCCATCCATACCATTCCATTGTGCTGTGATGGAAACTATGCCAAGAGATAAGACCATAGCTGCTGTTGAAGGATTGAATGGAGCAGAGGAAACAGAACCCCATTTAATCTTTACCCTTTTGTTTACCCCAGAACATGGACAGATTGGAGAATTAGGACAAACAACATTTACACTGTAGTCATTTAGCTGACACTCTTATCCAGAGTGACTTACAGTTTGTGCATTCATCTTAAGACAGCTAGGTTCCAACTCCTGGTTTAAAGACAAACACTTGAGCCGACAAACACTTCCCACAGAACGGCTGTTGGGTAAGCCTGAAAAGCTGTCAAAAGTATCCTACTGGTGTGTGTGTGTTAAGGGGGAACACACTCCTCCATGGGGGAAAGTCTAACAGGAAATGGACAGACAATGCACACACACAGAGTAGTCAGCAACTTGAAAGAAGTGGTCCCCTGCGAAAATCTACAACATTTCAGAAAATTCAGCATTTAATTCAGAGAGGAATTCACAGATAGCTGGTCCGGAGGGATGAGTCGAGATGAGGAAGGGGGATGATTACAGATACAAGCTGTGGAGGACCAGGACAGGAGTCTGTTCAGCTTCACAGATGACCAAATAGGAACAAGACCCGAGCACTGCAACCAGCGGTTGGAACCGGTTCAGGGAACAGAACAGAAAACCGGAAAATAAATGTCATTTTTCAAGGAACAGAAACGTAACTGGCAACGAACATGAACTGTTATTTTAAAAGCAGTTCCATGTTATCATGGCTCTATGTAGTACTGTGCGCCTCCCATAGTCTGTTCTGGACTTGGGGATTGTGGAGAGACCTCTGGTTTCATGTCTTGATCTTTGCAAGAGGGAAGGAATCTGATTTCATTGGTCCTTAACTCAGTCGTCATTTCATTCAGGGTAAGTGGAGTTAGCTGTGAATTAGCCTGCCCCGGAGCAGGTTAGTTCTGAAGGGTTCGTTGCCATAGAATTTACCTGGCAAAAAGGTGGGCCACTTTCATATGACCAGTTATCCTGAGTTGAACGCAGAGTTGACTAAAGTTACCTCGCCAATTCCTCAAACACAGTGCTCAATTTGAGACGGATCCTACCACCTTTCAGTTTTGGACTGTTTCGTTCCAGAACCCATTTGCCAGGATTTGGTACCTCTCTTGGCATGAAAAATAATTTTCACTGTTTGCAATGTAACAATTCTAATAAAAGCGATCAGTGTTCATTCAAGTTGCCGCCTCTGTAAATTCTCCTGCCCAGGTGAAAAACGTAATGTGAAAATGTGCCTGATATTCTAATAACTAATGTGATGAAAATTACAGGCCTCTTTCATCTTTTTAAGTGGGAGAACTTGCACAATTGGTGGCTGACTAAATACTTTTTTGCCCCACTGCAACTAGAGTGAGATTCACTGAAATTATAGAATTTACCATACTACACGAGGAGGAATTTAGCCTCAAGAGGATCAATAGCTTATATAAACATCCAAGATGGCGTAGCAGTCAGACTTCTTTGTCATTCGTCTTGTCGTGTCCCATGTATATCTTTTTATATTTTTCGAAACCTCAACTTCAAAATACTCGCCTCACCCAATGTGGTGTGGATCTGTTTTTTTCTCAAGTATTTTTATTTACCTCGGAACCAGAATCCCCCAACAGAAGCTAGCCAGCTCACTAGCTACTAGCTAGTAGTCAGTTAACCACTGCTTTTTATTTTAATTTTATTTTAATTTCACCTTTATTTAACCAGGTAGGCTAGTTGAGAACAAGTTCTCATTTGCATCTGCGACCTGGCCAAGATAAAGCATAGCAGTGTGAACAGACAACACAGTTACACATGGAGTAAACAATTAACAAGTCAATAACACAGTAGAGAAAAAAAAGAAAAAAAAGGGGAGTCTATATACATTGTGTGCAAAAGGCATGAGGAGGTAGGCGAATAATTACAATTTTGCAGATTAACACTGGAGTGATAAATGATCAGATGGTCATGTACAGGTAGAGATATTGGTGTGCAAAAGAGCAGAAAAGTAAATAAATAAAAACAGTATGGGGATGAGGTAGGTAAAAATGGGTGGGCTATTTGCCGATAGACTATGTACAGCTGCAGCGATCGGTTAGCTGCTCGGATAGCAGATGTTTGAAGTTGGTGAGGGAGATAAAAGTCTCCAACTTCAGCGATTTTTGCAATTCGTTCCAGTCACAGGCAGCAGAGAACTGGAACGAAAGGCGGCCAAATAAGGTGTTGGCTTTAGGGATGTTCAGTGAGATACACCTGCTGGACCGCGTGCTACGGATGGGTGTTGCCATCGTGACCAGTGAACTGAGATAAGGAGGAGCTTTACCTAGCATGGACTTGTAGATGACCTGGAGCCAGCCAGTGGGTCCAGCTGTCTAGAGCATACAGTCCAGTGGTTGGTTGACTGATCATCACCAGTTTGCTGAGTAGAGTGTTGGAAGCAATTTTGTAGATGACATCGCCGAAGTCGAGGGTCGGTAGGATAGTCAGTTTTACTAGGGTAAGTTTGGCAGCGTGAGTGAAGGAGGCTTTGTTGCGGAATAGAAAGCCGACTCTTGATTTGATTTTCAATTGGAGATGTTTGATATGAGTCTGGAAGGAGAGTTTACAGTCTTGCCAGACACCTAGGTACTTATAGATGTCCACATATTCAAGGTTGGAACCATCCAGGGTGGTGATGCTGGTCAGGCGTGCGGGTGCAGGCAGCGAACGGTTGAAAAGCATGCATTTGGTTTTACTAGCGTTTAAGAGCAGTTGGAGGCCACGGAAGGAGTGTTGTATGGCATTGAAGCTCGTTTGGAGGTTAGATAGCACAGTGTCCAAGGACGGGCCGGAAGTATATAGAATGGTGTCGTCTGCGTAGAGGTGGATCAGGGAATCGCCTGCAGCAAGAGCAACATCATTGATATATACAGAAAAAAGAGTCGGCCCGAGGATTGAACCCTGTGGCACCCCCATAGAGACTTCCAGAGGACTGGATAGCATGTCCTCCGATTTGACACACTGAACTCTGTCTGCGAAGTAATTGGTGAACCAGGCAAGGCAGTCATCCGAAAAACCGGTCATCGGCTAACCTTTAGCTCGGAAAGCTCTCGCCAGCTTGTACAACGCGACTCAAACCAGAGCATACTGGACCTAATTTTCTCTCAATATCCCCGGATGCCTATCGAAAGCTCATGACCTTTTCACTGATTCATCACAGCTAGCTAGCTGCAATACGAGTGACAAATGGCTAACGTCTGTCCCGAAGCAAGCACCAATTATTAGCCTGGAGCTAGCCCATGCTAGGCCCATTCTCCCGGCTAGCTGAAGAGGCCCATCAGCCACTTCTGGGCTACAATACCCAGACCCCTTCTACTGCCGGTACAGGGCACAGAACCCCGCCGATCCTTCACGACTGGACTACCGACGTAACCTGCTCGAGGGGGTACTCAACTGGCCCCTACGCCGCGATGTCCCCTGAATGCCCATCTGCTAGCTTGCTAGCCGCGGCCCGCTAGATGTCTAGAGCATATTGGACTGTTAGCTGAATAGATCCATCGGCCAATTACTTGGGCCACTATACCTATTTTGCCAATTGGACTTGGACCCCTCTGCTACTCGGAACCCTACTAATCCATCACGACTCACCGCACGCGGAGGCTAAAACAGACTTTCCTCTGTCGCGACATCCTTCTAAGGCCCTTCTGCTAGCTTGCAAGCCCCGGCCTGCTAACAGCCCCGCAGTGCCTAGTTCCACTCCTACTCCCCCCTGGTGCTCTCATTAGTTGACTTCTGTAACCGCTAAAGCATTGGTTTCATGCATGTTAACATTAGAAGCCTCCTCCCTAAGTTTGTTTTATTCACTGCTTTAGCAGTCCGCCAACCCGGATGTCCTAGTCGTGTCTGAATCCTGGCTTAGGAAGACCACCAATAACCCTGAATAACATCTTCCGACAAGGTAGAACTGCCAAAGGGGGTGGTGTTGCAATCTAATGCAGAGATAGCCTGCAGAGTTCTGTCTTACTATCCAGGTCTGTACCCAAACAATTCAAGCTTCTACTTTTAAAAATCCACCTTTCCAGAAACAAGTCTCTCACCGTTGTCGCTTGCTATAGACCACCCTCTGCCCCCAGCTCTGCCCTGGACACCATATGTGAATTGATTGCCCCCCCATCTATCTTCAGAGCTCGTGCTGCTAAGTGACCTAAAACTGGGACATGCTTAACACCCCGGCCATCCTACAATCTAAACTTGATGTCCTCAATCTCACACAAATTATCAATGAACCCACCAGGTACAACCCCAAATCCGTAAACACGGGCACCCTCAGATATCATCCTAACCAACTTCCCCTCCAAATACACCTCTGCTGTTTTCAACCAAGATCTCAGTAATCACTGCCTCATTGCCTGCATCCGTTATGGGTCTGCAGTCAAACAACCACCCCTCAACACTGTCAGGGCTACCCCTACCCTGATCAACAGCCATGCACCCCCCACAGCAACTCACCCAAGCCTCCCCCATTTCTCCTTCACCCAAATCCAGATAGCTGATGTTCTGAAAGAGCTGCAAAATCTGGACACCTACAACTCAGCCGGGCTAGACAATCTGAACCCTCTCTTTCTAAAATAATCTGCCGAAATGGTTGCATCCCCTATTACTAGCCTGTTCAACCTCTCTTTCGTATCGTCTGACATTCCCAAAGATTGGAAATCTGCCGCGGTCATCTCCCTCTTCAAAGGGGGAGACACTCTAGACCCAAACTGCTATAGACCTAAATCTATCCTGCCCTGCCTTTCTAAAGTCTTCGAAAGCCATGTTAACAAACAGATTACCAACCATTTCGAATCCCACCATACGCAATCTGGTTTCAGAGCTGGTCATGGGTGCAACTCAGCCAATCTCAAGGTCCTAAACGATATCATAACCGCCATCGATAAGAGACATTACTGTGCAGTCGTATTCATCGACCTGCCCAAGGCTTTCAACTCTGTCAATCACCACATTCTTATCGGCAGACTCAACAGCCTTGGCTTCTCAAATGACTGCCTCGCCTGGTTCACCAACTACTTCTCTGATAGAGTTCAGTGTGTCAAATCGGAGGGCCTGTTGTCCGGAACTCTGACAGTCTCTATGGGGGTGCCACAGGGTTAAATTCTCAGGCCGACTCTCTTCTCTGTATACATCAATGATGTCGCTTTTGCTGCTGGTGATTCTCTGATCCACCTCTACGCAGACGACACCATTCTGTATACCTCTGGCCCTTCTTTGGTCACTGTGTTAACTAACCTCCAGACGAGACTCAATGCCATACAACTCTCCTTCCGTGGCGTCCAACTGCTCTTAAATGAAAGTAAAACTAAATGCATGCTATTCAACCGATTGCTGCCCGCACCTGCCCGTCTATCCAGCATCACTATTCTGGACAGTTCTGACTAAGAATATGTGGACAACTAAAAATACCTAGGTGTCTGGCTAGACTGTAAACTCTCGTTCCAGACTCACATTAAGCATCTCCAATCCAAAAATAAATCTAGAATCGGCTTCCTATTTTGCAACAAAGCATCCTTCACTCATGCTGCCAAACATACCCTCGTAAAACCGACCATTCTACTACCGATCCTAGACGTTGGCGATGTAATTTACAAAATAGCCTCCAACACTCTACTCAACAAATTGGATGCAGTCTATCACAGTGCCATCCGTTTTGTCACCCAAAGCCCCATATACTACCCACTGCGACCTGTACGCTCTCGTTGGCTGGCCCTCTCTTCATACTCTCCGCCAAACCCACTGGCTCCAGGTCATCTATAAGTCGTTGCTAGGTAAAGCCCCACCTTATTTCAGCTCACTGGTCACCATAGCAGCACCCACCCGTAGCACGCGCTCCAGCAGGTATATCTCACTGGTCATCCCCCAAATACAATTCCTCCTTTGGCCGCCTTTCCTTCCAGTTCTCTGCTGTCAACTGACTGGAACGAACTGCAAAAATCACTGAAGCTGGAGACTCATACCTCCCTCACTAGCTTTAAGCACCAGCTGTCAAAGCATCTCTCAGATCACTGCACCTGTACATAGTCCATCTGTAAATAGCCTATCCAACTACCCATCCCCATACTGTATTTATCTTGCTCCTTTGCAACCCAGTATCTCTACATGCACATTCATCTTCCACACATCTACCATTCCAGTGTTTAATTTGCCATAATGTAATAATTTTGCCACTATGGCCTATTTATTGCCTCACCCCCCTTATCCTACCTCGTTTGCACACACTGTATATAGACTTTCTCTATTGTATTATTGACAGCATGTTGTTGTATGTGTCAAACTGCTTTGCTTTATTTTGGCCAGGTCGTAGTTGTAAATGAGAACTTGTTCTCAACTAGCCTACCTGGTTAAATAAAGTTACATTTAAAAAAATGGCCTAGCTGTGGATTGTGTGTAGTTCAATCACAAGGCATAGCCTATTCGGGAGCGCGTGGCAAATCTGTCAGTGAACATCATGCAGCCAAAAACAGGCCTTTCGCAATATTTCAAATACAAATGCAGTAAAACACAGGTTGGAAAGCAAATGGTTCCTGATGAAAAGAAAAGACCGATCTGCCTGTAGGCTACCAAAAGATTTGACCAACTTCCAAAAAGGCATGTCATTGCATTGTTTTACTAAGTAAAACAAGAGAGATTAGGCTTTTGGAACGAGCGCGCTGGCCATCGGCCAAGCTTTTTTAGGACGGTAATTTCCTCCTATTGTCCAATATGTGCGTCTCCACACACACACAGGTGATCGGTGGATTCATGATGAGGTCGTTTTTATTGATCTCAGATTCTGCGTTTGTCAAGTGTCAAAGTACCCTGTCATTTCAATCATTTCTGAGGTATTAAAAAAAAAATCAGTCATGTAAAATGATGTAGAATTGCATGAAATGCATTCATAAAAAGGCCACATTATTGTTGAACAATAGGCTACAACAACAAAACATGTGTGCAACTTCTGCAAGCGCCTCTACACTACTGCTCTATGCCAGTACGCAAAAGCATGCAGTGCCTGATTAAAATATATATATATGTAATCCGGTACCTCAGAGCCCCCCAGGTCACCCTCCTATCTCGCTCACTTTTTGTTCGGCACGTCCCGATTTACAAATCAAACACAGCTCAAACCTGGTCATAACCTGAGGCACGATCAATTGGTACTGCAAACGTTTTCAGGCACCCTCTACAGTAGCAACTGAAAGAACAAGTCAAACTGGCAGTCAAAGGCAAGAAAACAACATCATGACAGTCTTGGCACCTAATTGTGGAACCAGCTTCCCTCTAACGTCAAGACAGCAGAGTCTCTGCCCATCTTCTGAAAACGTCTGAAACCCTACCTCTTCAAAGAGTATATTAAATAAACCCCCACTACCCCCCCAAAATAACAACTGTAATTCCCTACTAACACTGACTTTGCTGATAATTACTTTATTGAGGAAACATTTACTTGCTCGACTGTGATGTGGTTGTCTCACCTAGCTATCCTAAGATGAATGCACTAATTGTAATTTGTTCTGGACAAGAATGTCTTCAAAAATACTATAATGTCAAATGTTTAAAAAAATCATATAAAAAAATATAAACGCAACATGTAAAGTGTTGATCCCATATTTCATGAGCTGAAATAAAATATCCCCAAAATTTTCCAGACGCACAAAAAAGCTTATTTTTCACAAATTTTGTGCACACATTTGTTTACATCCCTGCTAGTGAGCATTTCTCCTTGACCAAGATAATCCATCCACCTGACAGTAGTGGCATATCAAGAAGCTGATTAAACAGGAATATCAAGCATATCAAGAAGCTGATTAAACAGGAATATCAAGCATATCAAGAAGCTGATTAAACAGGAATATCAAGCATATCAAGAAGCTGATTAAGGCACTGCATCGCAGTGCTAGAGGCGTCACTACAGATCCGGGTTCAATCTTATACACATTTTACAGACACAGTCTATGTTACAATAGTTATTTTTTGATTGTTTTTAGTCCTTCCTCTATTTCTGATGTCCATTGATTTCTATTTGTAACTGTGCTATTTCACAAAAGTTCTGAACATATATACATTTTACAGACCCCATATGTTTTACATGGTTTATCTTGCTATTAGTCCCACCCTTCCGCTCCATTCAACCTCTCCCATCCATCTCTCAACATCATCCATTTTGGATTTCTATTTGCCATATATTTTTCAACTGTGCTATGATGCTTCACAAACAACTTGAACCTTTCTATTCTCATAGCTTCTACAGATTGCAAATCAAAAATATATTTTTTTGCTAAAATAATTATAATATTATTGATAGATTGACTATGGCTTTTCAAATCACCCAGTATTGCTATCATTAGTTCTAGGCAAATGTTGCAATTCTTCAGCCATTCCTGGACCTGTGACCAAAAACGAGCTACATATGGACAATACCAAAATAAATGATCTAATGACTCTGCCTCCTCACAGCAGAATCTGCAGAGCTGGGAAGATTGTATCCCCCATATATATAACATTATATTAGTTGCAAGAATTTTGTATAGTAATTTAAATTGAAACATTTGAAGTTTTGCTTATCAATTCATAAACCATGTGCCATGGAATGGGTACATTGAAAATCTCTTCGCAACTATTTTGCAATTTATATGGCACAGCTGTCAGTTTTTGGAATGTTTGGGATGTTTCTATTTATTACACTTTTCTTTAACCATTTATGTTCTTTAAAACAGGGCTGACATACAAGTTCCTTACTTTTTTCCCCCTTCTACTTGCCTCTTCCATTTTTGTGGTAATGCTGCAATTAATTGGTTGTAATTTTGGGTAGAGCAGACATTTCCATATGTCTGTGTTAGCTGCATGTGTGACATAACTCCACCAGTCCTATTTATGATATCATTCACTAAAATTATAACTTCTTTAAACATTTCTTTGAAAAATAGTGTTTTTATCCATTAGTATATTTGAATTTAACCACAATATTTGTTGTATTATTTGTTGTTTTCAGGTGGATTAAACTGAAATCGTGTTTAAAAAATAAAGAAAATAAATATGACTCAAGTTTTGAGGGAGCTTGCAATTGGCATGCTGAATGTAGGTATGTCCACCAGAGCTGTTGCCAGAGAATTAAATGTTAATTTCTCTACCATAAGCCGCCTCCAACAATGTTTTAGAGAATTTGGCAGTACGTCCAACCAGCCTCACAACCGCAGACCATGTGTAACCACGCCATCCCACATCCGGCTTCATCACCTGAGGGATTGTATGAGACCAGCAACCTCGACAGCTGATGAAACTGTCGGTTTCCACAACTGAAGAACTTCTACATCAGAAATCTACTGTCAGAAACCGTCTCAGAGAAGCTCATCTGCGTGCTCGTTGTCCTCACCAGGATCTT
The DNA here is from genome assembly GCF_021184085.1 of Oncorhynchus gorbuscha. NCBI lineage: Eukaryota > Metazoa > Chordata > Actinopteri > Salmoniformes > Salmonidae > Oncorhynchus > Oncorhynchus gorbuscha. Next base: position 16,037,800 of record NC_060174.1, read on the forward strand.
GACCTTGACCTGACAGTTTGGCGTCATAACCGACTTCAGTGGGAAAATGCTCACCTTCGATGGCCACTGGCATGCTGGAGAATATTTGTATTTTTTTAAGGCATCTGCGACCAACAGATGCATCTCTGTATTGCCAGTCTTGTGAAATCCATAGATTAGGGACTAATGAATTTATTTCAATTAAAATCTTTGACCTTGTTGTATTTATATTTTTGTTCAGTGTATATGAATGAGACATGTAGCTGAATGAAACTGATCTAGGACCAGCTATTAGGAGTACTTACTCCTCCAAGAAGTGCTGCTGAGGCCCGATAATAGAGCCCGGCCGGCAGACCCGGATCCAGGCGATGGTCTCTGCTGCCGTGAAGTGGTAGTGCTTCATTAGGTAACAGCCTATCAAGGTGCCAGTACGCCCAAGGCCAGCTGATGACAAGAATGAGCGAGTGAAAATAATTAGGATTTAATTTTTCATGGATAAGGAATTGAATAGAACAAATTAAAAGTAACAATGTCATCAGACCTGATTGAGATATATATATATATATATACACACACATATACACACACGTCAAAAGTTTGGACACACATACTCATTCCAAGGTTTCTTCAATTTATTTTCCACATTATAGAATAATAGTGAAGACATCAAAACTATGAAATAACACATGGAATCATGAAGTAACCAAAAAAGTGTAAAACAAGCTACATATATTTTATATTGGAGATTCTTCAAAGTAGCCACCCTTTGCCTTGATAACAGCTTTATACACTGTTGGAATTCTCTCAACCAGCTTCATGGGGTAGTCATTGAGCCAATCAGTTTTGCTGTGACAAGGTAGGGGTGGTATACAGATGAAAATAATCATAATCTCATATTGCTCAAACAGCAAACCTGGTGTCAAAAAAACAGATAAAGTAACACCTCGCAGCACAACACCTCTCCCCTATTTGACCTAGGTAGTTTGTGTGTATGTATTGATATGTGGCTACATGTGCCTTTTTTTTTTTTGTAGTTCTGTCTTTGAGCTGTTCTTGTCTATTGATGTTCTGTATTATGTCATTCTGTATTATGTTTTGTGTGGACCCCAGGAAGAGTAGCTGCTGCTTTTGCAACAGCTAATGGAGAGCCTAATAAAAATAAATTAAAAAAATTGTCCTATTTAGCAAAAGACCAACTCCATATTATGGCAAAAACAGCTCAAATAAGCAAAGCGAAACGACAGTCCATCATTACTTTAAAACATGAACATCAGTCAATGTGGAACATTTCAAGAACTTTAAAAGTTTCTTCAAGTGCGGTCACAAAAACCATCAAGTGTTATGTTGAAACTGGCTCTAATGAGAACCGCCACAGGAAAGGAAGACCCAGAGTTACTTCTGCTGCAGAGGATAAGTTCATTACGGCTCCCGAGTGTCGCAGCAATCTAAGGCATCTCAGTGCTAGAGGCGTCACTACAGACACCCTGGTTTCGAATCCAGGCTGTGATTGGGAGTCCCATAGGGCGGCGCACAATTGCCACATACTTTTGTCATCACCGCCTGGTACGGCAACTGCACCGCCCACAACCCGCAAAGCTCTCCAGAGGGTGATGCAGTCTGTCCAACGCATTACCGGGGGCAAACTTCTCACCCTCCTGGACACCTACTGCACCCGGTGCCATAGGAAGGCCAAAAAGATCATCAAGGACATCAATCACCTGAGCCACTGCCTGTTCACCCCACTATCATCCAGAAGGCGAGGTCAGTACAGGTGCATCAAAGCTGGGAACAAGAAACTGAAAAACAGCTCAAGGCTATCAGACTGCTAAACAGTCATCACTAGCACATCAGAGGCGGCTGCCTACAGACATAGATTAGGAATCACTAGCCACTTTAATAATGTTTACGTATCTAGTAGGGTTGCACATTTTGGGGAATATTCAGAGGTGGAAACTTTGTGGGAATTAACAGGAATATATAGGAACTAATGGCACTAAATGCAAATATTAATTCCATTTAAATGTAAATGTTTTTTGCATTGGATATATCTACCATCTACCACTGATACAGAAACATAAACCTTTTACCTTATCATAAGTAGACATAATTGCAAATTATTAAATCCTTCCAATAGAAATAAAAAAAACAAAAAAACAATTTAGTCTCATCGCTACAACTCCCGTATACGGGCTCGGGAGAGACGATGGTCGAAGGAAGTCATGCGTCCTGGTGGCACAGCTAGCGCTGCGATGCAGCTGTAAGCACCAGCTGTCAGAGCAGCTCACAGATCACTGCACCTGTACATAGCCCATCTGTAAATAGCCCATCCAACTACCTCATCACCATATTGTTATTTAATTTTCTCCTTTGCACCCCAGTATTGCGACTTGCTCACTCATCTTCTGCACATCTATCCCCCAGTGTTTAATTTGCCATGCTGTAATAATTTAGCCACTATGGCCTATTTATTGCCTCACCCCCCTTGTCCAACCTCATTTGCACACACTGAATATATCTATTGTATTATTGACTGTATGTTTGTTTATTCCATGTGTAATTTATTCCATGTGTTGTTGTTTGAGTCTCACTGCTTTGCTTTATCTTGGCCAGGTCGCAGTTGTAAATGAGAACTTGATCTCAACTAGCCTACCTGGTTAAATAAAGGTGAAATAAATAAAAATTGTCCTGCTGAAAGGATAAATCATCTTCCAGTGTCTGGTGGAAAGACTGAACCAGGTTTTCATGTAGGATTTTGCCTGTGCTTAGCTCCATTCTGTTAATTTGTTATCCTGAAAAACTCCCCAGTCCTTAACGATTACAAGAATACACATGACATGATGCAGCAACGACTATGCTTGAAAATATGGAGAGCAGCACTCATTAATGTGTTGTATTGGATTTGCCCCAAACAGAACACTTTGTATTAATAACGTCACCATGTTCAAAGGGATATTCAATGTTTGCTTTTCTTATTTTTACCCATCTACCAATAGGTGCCCTTCTTTGCGAGGCATTGGAATATATCCCTGGTTTTTGTGGTTGAATCAGTGTTTGAAATTCACTGCTCGACTGATGGACTTTACCGATAATTCTGTGTGGGGTACAGAGATGAGGAAGTCATTCAAAAATAATTTTAAACACTATTATTGCACACAGCATGAGTCCATACAACTTATTATGTGACTTGTTAAGCAAAGTATCAGACCTGCATAAAACAGCCCTTTGGGGCCAAGAATACAAGTTGTAGCCTACAGTTGAGCATTGTATTACTGATTAACTTGGCTCAGCCATGTAGGCTACATTTTGTGAACTCTAAAATCCCTCTCAACCTATTTTAAATAGTCAGGGTACGCGTGATTTAGCTTTCCAGGCACACCAATGCAATACATCAATATAGTCCCAAAAAAGCAGAGTCCATATGCCAGGCAAGCTATTTGAAATATCTCAACAGATACTGCAGTGTGTGTGTGTGTCTCTCACCCTTGCAGTGAACGGCCACGGCTCCATCGGTGCTCTCGCAGATGTGCAGGAATCGGCGGGTGATGACGTCATTGGGTGTGCTGCCATCCACGAAGAACAAGTCGTAGTGGTCGAAGCCGGCATCCGTGAAGCGCTTGGCGTCATAGATCTTCTTGTTGAGCCGCACCACCGTGGTAATGTTGTGTTTCCGGAAGTAGGGGAAGTACGCCTCTGGGGCATGGAGAGGGTAGCCTGGGTTGGGATGGGGAGGAGATTAAAGGTAAGCTAATTTGTGTAAAACATAGGTAAGGAAAACTGATTATGTTGAAGCATAGAGCAATCTTCCTTAGTATGTTGTCAAATGTATTACTACACTAATGGTGCCATCTGCTGTTACAGAAGAGAAAGGATTAGCGAGAACAGATGCATAGGGAAAGTCTACCTGAATCTAAACCTGAACCCTGTCAAGGTTCATCGGTCGAGGCAACTGTACTAAATTACTCTAGAACAGCGTCTGTTTTTCTTAAAAGGGGAAGAGCACATAAAAGGTCAAGGACTGAATCCAAAACTCGTCTCACCATTCTCTATTTTACTTTTGGGATGGGGTCCACTGAAGGCCAGAAACTTCCCTGGCACGATCCAGTTGAAGTCACCGTTTTCCACTCGCTATAACACAGAGAGAAGGGAGAAGACTGATTGTCTCGACTGATTGGGAATGTTGTGAATCTGAATAATTGTGTACATGCAGGGATCCCTTGTAAAGGAGGTCTTGGTCTCAATGGGATTTCCCTGTTTAAATTAAAAAAAGGTACCAAAAATAAAAGGACTCATCAAACAGGGCCCCAGACTGATATGGACATTTTGCTCTGACTTAAAAACGTTCCTAAGAATTTAGCCTTTACTTAATCAGATTGGCCTCCAGTTAGTAGCCATTTTTAGTAACAACCTAACCTTACACTGCAGGTGGGCAAGACTGCACAAACCGATCTGGGACCAACAATGGCACAACGGCAGAGACAGGCTAGTTTGGTACGCAATAGGTCATTATCAACAACTGCTCAATTTGCAAAGGACCAATCCCTCCTCTTTGCTGCTTTTGTTTTAGTGACCAAGTGCCAAACACTTTTTTCGGTGAAAAATATTCTGTCTGTTTTTGCAGAGTCGGGTCAAATAAAACGGATGACGCTCACAGTAGACTATTTATGAATCTAAAAGGTCACGTCAGGTCATCAGTGTAACATCTTAGAGTGGGATTGTAAATATTGTAGGTGTGCTGCGGTTTGCCTTTACAGATGTTTCGCCGTTCAAATTGATGAGTGGGCACTTATTATTGGAGCGGAGTCCAATGTCACTATGACAACATTACCTCGTAGTGCTCATATTCGTCCACGTCAAATGTCTCAAAGTCAAAGAATCCATGTTGCAGGGCCTGGAGAAAAGAGAGCAGACAGTTTAATATATATATATATATATATATATATATATATATATATATATATATATATATATATATATATATATACAGTACCAAAAGTTGACACACCTACTCAAAGGGTTTTTAATTGTTACTATTTTCTACATTGTAGAGTAATAGTGAAGACATCAAAACTATGAAATAACACATGTGGAATCACATAATAACTAAAAAGGGTTAGACAAATCAGAATATTTTTTGATATTTGAGATTGTTCAAAGTAGCCACCCTTTGCCTTGATGACAGCTTTGCCCACTCTTGGCATTCTCTCAACCAGCTTCATGAGGAATGCTTTTCCAACAGTCTAGAAGGAGTTCCCACGTAAGCTGAGCACTTGCTGGCTGCTTTTCCTTTATTCTACGGTCCAACTCATCCCAAACCAACTCAATTGGATTGAGGTTGGTTGATTGTGGAGGCCAGGCCTGTGTGTCTAAACTGATTCATGACCAAGCAAAACTAGTGACCCAGGCAGCCCCAGAACTACATTGACCTCAAACTCTCGGTCTGCTGGGAAGCCTGAAGCATCATCATTATAATCTGTTATGGCGGAGATCAGCAAAGTGACCCCCGCAGACAATATCAGCTGTATCAAACTAAGCCATGTTGATAATTGTTGCTTAAAAGGACAGGGATAGTAAAGCAATAATAAAAGCAAGATGGTATGTGGTACTGTAATTGTTGGCATGACAACATGACACGATGCGGTCGCTAAGTACGAGGCTAAATCACTAAGGATAATTATCTGTGCACTTTAACCTTTAATACACTGAGTATACCAAACATTAGGAACACCTTAATATTGAGTTACACCCCCCCTCATTCTATAACCCCTTTCCTCCATTTCAGCAACACTGATTGAGGTAGAGGTGACATCAATAAAGGATCATAACTTTAACCTGGATTCACCTGTTCAGCCTGTCATGGAAAGAGCAAGTGTTCTTAAATGTTTTGTACACTCAGTGTATAGTGTTGGTAATGATAGGTACACAGTGAACAGTCAGCAACCAACCGAGTCAGCATCCAGCCACCAGGATCATGGTGAGCCTGAGGAGAACATGATATCACCATGCTCCTTCCCAGTATTCTATCCTACTCCACACCACTGTGTCCCTCTTGTCTAAGACCTGTGACATTTGTGGCAGTGGTGTCAAATAGGGAGGGTCTGATTATAAGAGTGTGTGTGAAGCCAGTACTACACTGTAAGAGCCATATGCTGCTGAACTGTTATCGATAAGCATTAGGGGGTCATGATTCACAACACTGTACAAGGAAGTAAATTATTTAGTGAATTTTATAGTTCGGCTGAGCGCCCTCTTCTTTTTATTTTTTAGCTCAAGTCCTGGTGGTCCGGAAGTTTAGACTGGTTCTTTATCCACAGGAAATCAATTATCAACTGGTTTAATGGACTGGACACAGACATCACGGTTCTGGTTTCTCATATCTAGATCAGTCACAGACTCCAAAGTCAGTATAATAGCCTAAGAGATGATTTATTTATTTTTATCCAGTTGACAAACCAAAAACTGAAATAGACTGGAAGACCAGGGCTTTGTTCTTAAATCAAAACTGGTTGTGAACAAATACCCCGGCCATGAGCTGTTCACTCCCTTACCGTCGGGCAGACCGTATCAGAGCATGAGGTCTGATAGAAGCCTGTTAGTATCTACAAGCCATCACACTGCCGAACACTTGAACTGGACTGACCACCTGCTCTGATTCTCTGCACTTCAGCAAACATGCACTCGCACACCCACAAATTTGTAAATATTGGACTATAAATTGTAGCTTCCTGTATTATACTCATGCTAAAATGTTTATTATAGTCAGAGCCATTTACTTTATGTTCATATTTTTATCTTTTGTTGTTGTTGCATTGTCGAAGGAACCTGCAGGTAAGCATTTCGTTGGACAGAGTATACCATGTGTATCCTGTACATACTAATAAAACTTCAAACTTCGACACTGAGCAGGCTAGGCGGGGGTTTCCATGCCAACCAGATAGACTAATAAACTATATCATGTCATGTCACCAGTTGAGTCTTAAAGGGATAGTGCAAAACTTTGGCAATTAAGCCATTTTTCTACACACTGATACGATTTATTTGTGTGTGCTGTTTGAAGGAGGTTCAAATTGCAATGGCCGGTGCACATTTCAGGGAGGGCGCCGCTCCATATCAAATATCTTGGTTGTAAAATAGTTGCTATGAAGCCAAATTGACATACAGAAAGTTTACCTCCAGAAATCTGAGACCCTCCTCTCTTCGACAAGGGGACAAAGCTTCCAAACCGGTGTTTTTTCCTGCAACTGCATTTTGAAATGTTATACAATCAGTGCAAGTTTCTTTGCAGTCAGAGGAGAGTGGTTTGCTCATCACAGCAGCATGCCCCAGTGAATCAGGCACAGGGCAGAAGCTTTCATTATAAGAATGAGGATAATGCACTTAACTGTTTAATAAAATCAGGGTTTTAGCATCCCTCAAAATAGGTTGTTTTGAGTGAGGTGACAATGTAGAATGTGCTCTTTCTACTTTTATAGGGAGCCTTCCCATTTTTTACAAACCACGATCTGGGCTGAGAGTCGGATGACAGAGTCGGAAAAGGTCTCTGCTGATGCCACGTTTGACTTTGAATGTGAGAAACCCAGGCCGGTCCATCTTGTTCAGGGGGCTGCTGATCAGCAAAAGGCTCATTATAGTTAAGTGTAAAGAAATTGTGCAAAAAAAATAAAACAATATTAGCAAGCCCATGGGCCAATGGCCCTGTCACCTTTATTTTTTTCCCTTTATCAAATATTTGTAAGTGTCAATTTCGACCAGCCCATTAAAAAAAAATGCAGCCGATCTGGCATTTGCCAGAATTGCTAGATGTCCAACCCTGCTCCTCACAAAACACCAACATGAGCTACTCTGTTATGCATTTCCTTTCCGGTCAGGCCATTACAGGCACTCATCACACAGCTTCATATCACCATTCCCCTGTACCAGTTTAATAAGACTTTAGTAGTTTATGAAGGCTTTAGTTGAAACATTGTTGGTGAACTTTGCAACCATTTAGTCACATTTTGTGACTGTTGCGGATACAGGTATTCTGTCCGTGTGTCCTTTTGTGTAATTTTAATTTTCTCTCCTTCTCCCCTCCTCACAGGTGGCAATCATTCCCCAATCAGTCGCTAATCAGAAGACACACCATCTCCTGTTTCCATTGCCCATTCACATTCCCTTGGTTTAAAAACCCTGTCAACTGTTTTCTCGGGAGCTCAATCTCTTTCTGTCAATATCTCTGTAAAACAATCTCTCGGTAGTTCTCTTGTTTGTTTTAGCATCTCCAGATCACTTTGTCCCCACCTGTGAGTATTGTTTGTGTTATGGTGTTTGCTGGTGGGAAAAGGGGGTACAAAAGTCACCCATGTGCATACACTACCTGTAGGTAAACTTAGTTTAAAAACACTAGTTAGAACGGGGCAGACCACCCACTGTATTTTTGGTTAGTTAGCTGTATTGAAGTAGGCTAGTCTAGCTTAGGGGTATTTTTAGATATTTATTTCTTTGGGTCCAGCTCAGCCCCTTTTCCTGCCCCCCCCCTTACCGTGCGTTTTCAAATAAACCCTGAGTGTTTGACGGTAATTAAGTTGTCTGTGGTTTTTCGTTCTCACTGATACTTTGTCACTATTATACTTTGCATGAGTTATGTTACGGGTCTCGTTACCATCCCCCCCTAGACTGCCGGGCCAAAGGAATTCGTAACAGCGACCCTTTGACTTGGCTGTCAATAATAAGATGTAGTGGAGAGTGCAGTCAGAAAGTATTCAGACCCCTTGACTTTTCCCACATTTTTCCCCTTCACATTTGTTACGTTATTCTAAAATGGATTCAATTGTCATCCCCCCCCCCCCCCAATCAAATCTACACACAATAATAACAAAACAAAAAATGTTTGCAAATTTATTACAAATAAAACTGAAATATATTTTCACAGGTATTCAGACACTTCACTCAGTACTTTTTATGCACCTTTGTCAGCAATTACAGCCTCGAGTCATCATGGGTATGGCTACAAGAATGGCAAAACTGTATTTGGGGAGTTTTCCCCATTCTCCGCAGATCTTCTCAAGCTCTGCCTGGTTGGATGGGCTTCTACACCTGCATTGCTTGCCGTTTTTGGCTGGGTTTCTGTACAGCACTTTGAGATATCAGCTGATGTACGAAGGGCTATATAAATACATTTTGATTTGATGGGAAGCATGCTGCACAGCTATTTTCAGGTCTCTTCAGAGATGTTCGATTGGGTTTAAGTCCAGGCTCTGGCTGGGTCACTTAAAGACATTCAAAGACTTGTATAGAAGCTACTCCTGCATTGTCTTGGCTGTGTGCTTAGGGTCGTTGTCCTGTTGGAAGGTGAACCTTTGCCCCAGCCCTGAGGTCCTGAGCACTCTAGAGCAGGTTTTCATCAAGGAACTCTCTGTACTTTGTTCCGTTCATCTTTCCCTCGATCCAGACTCTGCCGCTGAAAAAAATCCCCACAGCATGATGTGGCCACCACCATGCTTCAGCGTAGGGATGGTGCCAGGTTTCCTCCAGACGTGACGCTTGGCATTTAGGCCATAGTGTTCAATCTTGGTTTCATCAGACCAGAGAATCTTGTTTCTCATGGTCTGAGTGTCCTTTAGGTGCCTTTTACTAAGGAGTGGCTAGCGTCTGGCCACTCTACCATAAAGGCCTGATTGGTGGAGTGCTGCAGAGATGGGGGAACCTTCCAGAAGGAAAACCATCTCCATAGAGCATGGGTGTCAAACTCTGGCCCGTGGGCCAAATTTGGCCCGTGGGGTAATTATATTTGGCCCGTGAGACAATACCAAATTACTACTAGAGCTGGCCCGCCGGTATTATACAGCGCATTCACCACTAATACTACGAATCCCATAATGCTCTGCTGTTTGAGCGCCAATCAGGACAGGACCCAGAAACGCTCTCTCCTCTGTGACAGTAGTCATAGCAACATAGACGCTACAACTGTCAGTGAGCTAACCCTTCCCAAAAATGGTGAAAAGAAAGGCAGAAAACAGGAGCTTTCTGGACAAGTGGGAGGCAGAATATCTGTTTACATATGTAAAAGACAAACCTGTTTGTCTTGTTTGTGGAGTCAACGTGGCTGTAAGTAAGGAGTACAACATTAGACGACACTATGAAACGAAACACCATGACAAATACAAGGACCTGGACATGACTCAAAGGAACCAGAAAGTAGAGGAGATGAAAAGAAGTTTGGTTTCACAACAGAATATGTTTAAAAAAGCCACATCACAAAGCGAGGCTGCTGTAAAGGCTAGTTATATAGTGGCAGCAGAGATCGCAAAATCAGCCCGGCCCTTTAATGAGGGAGAGTTCATGAAAAAGTGCATGATGAAGGTTTGTGACCTCGTATGCCCAGAGAAAAAACAAGCATTTTCAAACTTGAGCCTGAACACAGTAGCTGATCGCACATGTGATCTTGCCACCAATCTGTTCGACCAGCTGATGGAAAAGGGAAAAGATTTTGTTGCGTTCTCCCTCGCTGTGGATGAGAGCTGCGACGCATCTGATACTGCTCAGCTGTCAGTCTTCATCCGTGGAGTGGACTCAAATCTGTGTGTTACGGAGGAGTTATTAGGATTCAAATCAATCCATGGCACAACCACAGGAAAGGAAATCTTTGAGGAGGTTTCCAAATGTGTAACTGAAATAAAGCAGCCGTGGGATAAACTCGTTGGATTAACGACAGATGGTGCGCCAGCGATGTGCGGTAAAAAGAGTGGACTGGTGGGCATGGTTCGGGAGAAGATGCGGGAAGAGAACTGTGCAGGTGAGCTAACTGTTTACCACTGCATCATACATCAGGAAGCACTGTGTGCCAAAGCCCTAAAGATGGAACATGTTATGACCACAGTAACACAGGTAGTTAACTTTATAAGAGCCAAAGGTCTAAATCACCGCCAGTTTAAATCTTTTCTGGAGGAGTGTGGTTCGGCATACCGTGCCGTATCACGCAGAGGTGAGATGGCTAAGCAGAGGAAAAGTACTGAACAGATGTTTCGAGCTGAGTGAGGAAATATGTCAATTCCTGGAAACCAAAGGGAAGGATACAGCAGAGCTCCGGGAGCAAAAGTTCCTGTGTGAGCTGGCCTTTCTCTGTGACATCTCGAGCCATCTCGATGCACTGAACCTGCAGCTTCAGGGGCGGGGGCGCATCATCACAGACATGTACGCTGCAGTGAGGGCCTTCAAAACTAAACTGTGCCTGTGGGAGAATCAGATGCTGCAAGGAAACCCTTGCCATTTTCCCTGCTGCCAATCCATAAAAGCGCAGATCTCTACCGCCGTGTTCCCATGCGCACAGTTTGCTGAAAAACTCAGTGTTCTCGCCGCTGAGTTTAGCCGGCGATTTGCCGACTTCGATGCCCAGAAATGCAAGTTTGAACTGCTTAGTAATCCCTTCGCAGTTGATGTGGAAAATGCACCAACCAACATCCAAATGGAGCTGATTGAACTCCAGTGCAAAGACACGCTGAAGTCAAAGTATGATGCTGTGGGCACCGCACAGTTTCCACGGTTCATCCCTGACACAATGCCTCAGCTCCGCACCCAAGCTGCTCAGATGCTCTCCATGTTCGGCAGCACTTATCTATGCGAGCAACTTTTCTCCTCGATGAAGATGACCAAAACAACTCACAGGAGACGTCTGACTGATGAACATCTTCGCTCGATAATGAGGATTTCTTCAGCTCAGAGCTTGAGCCCAGACATTGATGAACTAGCATCCAAGAAGAGATGCCAGGTATCTGCTACAAGGCATGGGCTTGAATGGTTGATTGATTTATTATCATTTTATTTGTAAAATTATTAGCCAGTGGAAAAAGTTTCTTTTGGTATTTAAATCAGAAGGCTGCAAATAGAAAAGAGGCATACAATTTTTATTTAAATTTTATTTATTTAATAAATGAATGCCATTGATGTGTTTTTTCATTTGAAATTCGATTTTGCATGTCTCCACTATTAAATTATATATTGTATGGTAATAAGCGATGCTTGTTCCATATTCAATGTTAAAGCAAAACTTGTTTGGGTCCATATTAAAAGGTTAATTTGTTCAATGTTGGCCTGTGACTTTGTTCAGGTTTTACATTTTGGCCCACTGGGTATTTGAGTTTGACACCCCTGCCATAGAGGATCTCCTTCAGAGTGACCATTGGGTTCTTGGTCACCACCTTGACAAAGGTCCTTCTCAGTTTGGTTGGGCAGCCAGCTCTTGGTAGTCTTGGTGGTTACATTTTTTTTCCATTTAAGAATAATGGCCACTGTGTTCTTAGGGACAGTAGATTTTTTAATAATTTATTTTTAAAAAACAATGAAATGTCAAATCACTTTATAAAACAGAAAGTCAGAGTAGGAGACTACCCCGTTCAGACAGGGAAACAGAATGGACAAAAAAAGCACACAAACATTGGATATGTGAACGTGCCGTGGGCACGTGCATGCAGTCTTTTTCCATCCCCTAGTCTCCCTGCCAGGTCTGTAGTGTTGACCGCTGTCTGTGAGCTGCTCTCTCTCCCAGGCCTGTGTTAAGTACCTTTTCTCAGTTCTCCTGGGCAGTAGGTTCCATAGTGAATGAAGCCCTCTGCCAGCCACAGTAAACAGTGAAAATGTACTACTCCTGCTCTGTACCATGTTAAGGTTTACAAAGGAAGGAGATCCCTTTAAAACCTCAAGGATCCACTCTTTATTTATTTTTTGCCTAAAATGACTAACTGCCTGCAGCAAGGATATGCAATATTATTGATACCATTTGAAAGGAAACACTTTGAAGTTTGGAATGTGAGAGGAATGTAGGAGAATATAACATTGTATTTTCTTTTACAAGATCTAAATAAAAAAAAGATACAAAAACATATCATCATCTATGTACATTTGTGCGTGTGTACCACGGTTTTCATTAGGAAAATTAGGTGCCGGACAACGTGACCTGCAAGATTTTAATTTACCAGACATTCGAGAAATTTACCAAACATCCATATGGATTGGGTGTGTACGGCTTTAGGACGTTCACCCACGGTGCTCAGAATCACATTTAGATTATGGTCATTCATCAGAATAAAAAATAGCCTCAAGTTGTAATAAAATAAAAGTATAATGACCTTATACCAACGACAGGTTTTATTGAAAAGTTGTCTTCCTCCCCACTATAAAAACATTTATCCTAGTAGAACAAGTTGCCGACACAGTAATACCGGAACCGTAAAATCCTTGATTTCATGTATGTAAACATCACAAGCCTCCTCCCTTAGTTTATTTTACTCACTGCTTTAGCACACTCCACCAACCCCGATGTCCTTGCCATGTCTGAATCCTGGTTTAGGAAGGCCACCAAAAATTCTGAGATTTCCATCCAACTACAACATTTTCCGTCAAGATAGAACTGCCAAACGGGGAGGAGTCTCCCTTATAGATATTATCCTGACCAATTTGCCCTCCAAATACAACTGCTGTTTTCAATCAGGATCTTAGGGATCACTGCCTCATTGCCTGCTTCCATTATGGGTCAGCTGTGCAATCCGGTTTCCGAGCTGGTCATGGGTGCACTTCAGCCACGCTCAAGATACTAAACGATATCATAATCGCCATCGATAAAAGACAGTACTGTGCAGCAGCACCACATTCTTATCGGCAGACTCAACAGTCTTGGCTTCTCAAATGACTGCTTCACCAACTACTTCTCTAATAAAGTTCAGTGTGTCAAATTGGAGGGCCTGTTGTCCAGACCTCTGGCAATCTCTATGGGGGTACCACAGGCTTCAATTCTCAGGGCGACTTTTCTCTGTAGATATCAACGATGTCGCTCTTGCTGCGGATGATTCCTTGATCCAACTCTACGCAGACGACCCCATTCTGTATACTTCTGGCCCTTCTTTGGACAATGTAAACAAACCTCCAAACAAGCTTCTCGTCTCCCTACCAGTGAGGAAGTACAGTTCCCGCTCAGCCCAGTCAAAACGGTTCGCTGCTCTGGCTCCCCAATGGTGGAACAAACTCCCTCACGACGCCAGGACAGCGGAGTCAATCACCACCTTCCGGAGACACCTGAAACCCCACCTCTTTAAGGAATACTTAGGATAGGATAAAGTAATCCTTCTCACCCCCTCCCCCCTTAAAATATTTAGATGCACTATTGTAAAGTGGCTGTTCCACTGGATGTCATAAGGTGAATGCACCAATTTGTAAGTCGCTCTGGATAAGAGCGTCTGCTAAATGACTTAAATGTAATGTAAATGTAAGCTTCAATGCCATAGAACACTCCTTCTGTGGCCTCCAACTGCTCTTAAACGCTAGTAAAATAAAACGCATGCTATTCAACCGATCGCTGCCCACACCCGCCCAGCATCACCACTCTGGACGGTTCGGACTCAATATGTGGACAACTACAAATTCCAAGGTGTCTGGCTAGACTGTAAACTCTCCTTCCAGACTCACACTAAGCATCTCCAATCCAAAATTAAATCTAGAATCGGCTTCCTATTTCACAACAAAGCCTCCTTCACTCACACTACCAAACATACCCTCATAAAACTGACCATCCTACCGATCCTCGACTTTGGCGATGTCATTTACAAAATAGCCTCCAACACTCTACTCAACAAATTGGATGCAGTCTATCACAGTGCCATCCGTTTTGTCACCAAAGCCCCATATACCACCCACCACTGCAACTTATATGCTCTCGTCGGCTGGCCCTCGCTACATATTCACCGCCAGACCCACTGGCTCCAGGTCATCTATAAGGCTTTGCTAGGTAAAGCTCCGCCTTATCTCAGCTCACTGGTAACCATAAAACCTACCCGTAGCATGCGCTCCAGCAGGTATATCTCACTGGTCATCCCCAAAGCCAACACCTCTATGGCAGCCTTTCCTTCCAGTTCTCTGCTGCCAATAACTGGAAAGTTGGAGACTCATATCTCCCTCACTAACTTGAAGCATCAGCTATCTGAGCAGCTTACCAATCGTTGAAGCTTTACATAGTCTATCTGTAAATAGCCCATCCAACTGCCTACCTCATCCCCATATTGTTTCTATTTACTTTTTTGCACACCAGTATTTCTACTTGCACATCTATCACTCCAGTGTTAATTTGCTAAATTGTAATTACTTCACTACTATGGCATATTTATTGCCTTACCTCCTTACTCCATTTGCACACACCGTATATTGATTTTTCAATTGTGTTATTGACTGTACTTTTGTTTATCCCATGTGCAACTGTTGTTTTTTGATGCACTGCTTTGCTTTATCTTGGCCAGGTCGCAGTTGTAAATGAGAACTTGTTCTCAACTGGCCTACCTGGTTAAAAGGTGAAATAAAAAAATATAAAATGGTTTAAAATGTATAATGTATAAATTATGAACAACCTGGCCTGTTATTGTTTGTATGAACAGTTTAATTAATTAATTACAAAACACAGCAGTTTCAAATGACAATTTAGGCCTCTCGGGGCAGCAGGGTAGCATAGTGGTTATAGCATTGGACTAGTAACCGGAAGGTTGCAAGTTCAAACCCCCGAGCTGACAAGGTACAAATCTGTAGTTCTGCCCCTGAACAGGTAGTTAGCCTAGGAACAGGTGGGTTGTCATTGAAAATAAGAATTTGTTCTTAACTGACTTGCCTAGTTAAATAAAGGTAAAATAAAAATGTAATTTAGCCCAACGCACTCAAGGCAGCCACAAATTGAAGACGTTATAAAACTGTTGTTGGACAATCAAATCCGATATGAAAATTAACATTTGTTAAGACTGGTTCATTGAGAGAAAGCTTATTTTACAATGCTCCTGTGAAACGAGGCCAGCGCCATGCATTTAAGGTAACATGCTAATTCATATTATGTTTGTCATTTGAACTTCCGGAGACACCTGAAACCCCACCTCTTTAAGGAATACCTAGGATAGGATAAAGTAATCCTTCTCACCCCCCCTTAAAATATTTAGATGCACTATTGTAAAGTGGTTGTTCCACTGGATGTCATAAGGTGAATGCACCAATTTGTAAGTCGCTCTGGATAAGAGCGTCTGCTAAATGACTTAAATGTAAATGTAACTATCGTGGGGTCATGACTGGTGTCATGTGTGATATAGTTGGCTTATTGATAACTCTGTTTCATACTATAGGCAATAGGCATCCTAATGATTGCAACTCTCCAATGTGACTAGTTGGCAACAATGTTGATACATGATACACATTATTACTCAAGTTTTGGAATGGATTGATAGACTATATACTATACATGACACAGGGGCAGCATATGTTGATCTGGCTTAGGGTGGTAGCAGAACTGCTAGGACTGGGCCTGATGAACACAATGTGCTTCTAATTTACTTGCGTTTGCAGCAGACCTTTGCCTGATCAAAGAGAACAGATGGGAAGTAAAAACTGTCAACTCCTTGGAAAAGCTTTACGCCGATCAGCCTCGTTACTTTGTCCTCAAGGCACGATCGTGAGGCAGTCTGTCGGTTTTGAAAAAAATAATCTCCTCGGCGGGAACACTGGACACGGGGATAGTAAACACAATTTATGCCAATTTTGCCCAGTACACTTAGCTATAGTGCCTATGAGGACCTCACATCTTTTGCGTGAGTAAAAATAGAACACACCCAACACTAATTTCCAAGCAGCTTGAGGATTTAACGCATTATTTTGCAATGGATTTATTCATTTTTCTCCAGACATCTTAATGGATCAGCTTTTCATACATACAATATTTGTTTTTCATGTATATACAGTTGAAGTCAGAAGTTTACATACACCTTAGCCAAATACATTTAAAGTCAGTTTCACAATTCCTGACATTTAATCCCAGTAAAAAAAAATCCCTGTTTTAGGTCAGTTAGGATCACCACGTTTATTTTAATGTGAAATGTCAGAATAATAGTGGAGAGATGTATGATGTATTTCAGCTTTTATTTATTTCATCACATTCCCAGTGGGTAAGACGTTTACATACACTCAATTAGTATTTGGCATCATTGCCTTTAAGTTGTTTAACTTGGGTTAAACGTTTTGGGTAGCCTTCCCCAAGCTTCCCACAATAAGTTGGATGAATTTTGAGCCATTCCTCCTGACAGAGCTGGTGTAACGGAGTCAGGTTTGTAGGCCTCCATGCTCGCACACACTTTTTCAGTTCTGTCCGCATATTTTCTATGGGATTGAGGTCAGGGCTTTGTTATGGCCACTCCAATACCTTGACTTTGTTGTCCTTAAGCCATTTTGCCACAACTTTGGAAGTATGCTTGGGGTCATTGTCCATTTGGAAGACTCATTTACAACCACGCTTTACCTTCCTGACGGATGTCTTGATGTTGCTTCAAAATATCCACAATTTTCCTACCTCATGATGCAATCTATTTTGTGAAGTGCACCAGTCCCTCCTGCAGCAAAGCACCCCCAACAACATGATGCTGTCACCCCCGTGCTTCACGGTTGAGATGTTGACTCAAATTAAGTTAATTAGCCCATCAGTAGCTTCTAATGCCAAGACATCATTTTCTGGAATTGTCCAAGCTGTTTAAAAGGCAGTCAACTTAGTGTATGTAAACTTCTGACCCACTGGAATTGTGATACAGTGAATTATAAGTTAAATAATCTGTCTGTAAACAATTGTTGGAAAAATTACTTGTGTCATGCAAAGTAGAAGTCCTAACCGACTTGCGAAAACTAAAGTTTGATAAAAAGAAATTTGTGGAGTGGTTGAAAATTTTGTTAAATTTAAACTTCCGACTTCAACTGAAAAAAAATTATAATTGCGTCCAGAAGCTAGCATTTACCTGTGTGTTTTTTATTTTATTTCACCTTTATTTAACCAGGTAGGCTCGTTGAGAACAAGTTCTCATTTACAACTGCAACCTGGCCAAGAAAGCATAGTAGTGTGAACAGACAACACAGAGTTACACATGGAGTAAACAATAAACAAGTCAATAACACAGAAAAAAAGAGTCTATATACATTGTGTGCAAAAGGTATGAGGAGGAAGGCGAATAATTACAATTTAGCAGATTAACACTGGAGTGATAAATGATCAGATGGTCATGTGCAGGTAGAGATACTAGTGTGCAAAAGAGCAGAAAAGTAAATAAATAAAAACAGTATGGGGATGAGGTAGGTAAATTGGGTGGGCTATTTACCGATGGACTATGTACAGCTGCAGCGATCGGTTAGCTGCTCAGATAGCAGATGTTTAAAGTTGGTGAGGGAGATAAGTCTCCAACTTCAGCGATTTTTGCAATTCGTTACAGTCACAGGCAGCAGAGAACTGGAACGAAAGGCGGCCAAATGAGGTGTTGGCTTTAGGGATGATCAGTGAGCTACACCTGCTGGAGCGCATGCTACGGGTGGGTGTTGCCATTGTGACCAGTGAACTGAGATAAGGCGTAGCTTTACCTAGCATAGACTTGTAGACAACCTGGAGCCAGTGGGTCCGGCGACGAATATATAGCGAGGGCCAGCCGACTAGAGCATACAGGTCGCAGTGGTGGGCGGTATAAGGTACTTTAGTAACAAAACGGATGGCACTGTGATTACTCAGCAAACTGGATGCAGTTTGAGTATTGGAAGCTGTTTTGTAAATGACATCGCCTAAGTCGAGGATCGGTAGGATAGTCAGTTTTACTAGGGTAAGTTTGGCGGCGTGAGTGAAGGAGGCTTTGTTGCGGAATAGAAAGCCGACTCTAGATTTGATTTTAGATTGGAGATGTTTGATATGGGTCTGGAAGGAGAGTTTACAGTCTAGCCAGACACCTAGGTACTTATAGATGTCCACATATTCTAGGTCGGAACCATCCAGGGTGGTGATGCTAGTCGGGCGTGCGGGTGCAGGCAGCGAGCGGTTGAAAAGCATGCATTTGGTTTTATTAGCGTTTAAGAGCAGTTTTAGGCCACGGAAGGAGTGTTGTATGGCATTGAAGCTCGTTTGGAGGTTAATATATAATAATAATAATAATAGCCATTTAGCAGACGCTTTTATCCAAAGCGACTTACAGTCATGTGTGCATACATTCTACGTATGGGTGGTCCCGGGGATCGAACCCACTACCCTGGCGTTACAAGCACCATGCTCTACCAACTGAGCTACAGTGTCCAAGGAAGGGCCAGAAGTATACAGAATGGTGTCGTCTGCGTAGAGGTGGATCAGGGAATCGCCCGCAGCAAGAGCAACATCATTGGTATATACAGTGAAAAGAGTCGTCTCGAGAATTGAACACTGTGGCACCCCCATAGAGACTGCCAGAGGACCGGACAACATGCCCTCCGATTTGACATACTGAACTCTGTCTGCAAAGTAGTTGGTGAACCAGGCAAGGCAGTCATTAGAAAAACCGAGGCTACTGAGTCTGCTGATAAGAATATGGTGATTGACAGAGTCGAAGGCCTTGGCCAGGTCGATGAAGACGGCTACACGACAGTGTGTCAAGTGATTAATTCTTCAGCACAGTGGCATGCTAATGAGGGCACTGGGAGAAGCCCGGGCAGAGAAACAGCCAAACAGTGAATCATGGAACAGATCACCGTGATTAGAACCGAAACAGCCTGTAATTAACACAACAGGCTGCCGTCTGAGCCAACACCATACATTAGAGACTCACAGCATTACAGGACCATAACGAGGTGGGGAAATGGGTGCTTAAAGCACCAGCAAAACAGCAACAAAGGGAAGTAGGCAAGTTGTTCTGAGGGCTATATACTAGCCTATACCGATACCAGGACTTGTATACATTTCATGAGAATTAACAAGGCAAGTTTAAATTCACCCCAAATCCTCATTTCAAATAAATGGGCACTGGAGATTAAAATCTCCCGTAAATTTCAATATCGCCACGGATTAAGTTGTTATTCCCTGCCTCTCACAATGGGAAGAGACATTCCCTAGGTTGTTGGGGAGTGATGTAGTGGGGTAGGTGGGCGCTAGGGCCTTTTGGGGAAGATGGCAGAAAAAGCTGAAATGTACAGTGGGATCTGAGACATTCCTGTCCAATGGGTGTTTGACAAATTTTCTGGAATGACATGGCCAAACAACACACACACACACACACACACACACACACACAGAGATTCAGCTGTAGTACGTCTCGACTAGAGGTCGACCGATTATTGGAGGACCAAAAAAAGCCGATACCAATTAATCGGACGATTTTTATTTATTTATTTTTAATAATGACAATTACAACAATACTGAATGAACACTTATTTTTTCACTTAATATAATACATCAATAAAATCTATTTAGCCTCAAGTAAATAATGAAACATGTTCAATTTGGTTTAAATCATGCAAAAACAAAAGTGTTGGAGAAGTAAAAGTGCAATACGTGCCATGTAAGAAAGCTAACGTTTTAGTTCCTTGCTAAGAACATGAGAACATATGAAAGCTGGTGGTTCCTTTAAACATGAGTCTTCAATATTCCCAGGTAAGAAGTTTTAGGTTGTAGTTATCATAGGAATTATAGGACTATTTCCCTCTATACCATTTGTATTTCAATAACCTTTGACTATTGGATCTTCTTATAGGCACTATAGTTTTGCCAGTGTAACAGTATATCTTCCGTCCCTCTCCTCGCTCCTCCCTGGGCTCGAACCAGCAACACAACAGCCACCATCGAAGCAGTGTTACCCATGCAGAGCAAGGGAAACAACTACTAGAAGGCTCAGAGCGAGTGATGTTTGAAACACTATTAACGCGCTAATTAGCTAGCCATTTCACTTCGGTTACACCAGCCTCATCTCGGGAGTTGATAGGCTTGAAGTCAAACAGCGCAATGCTTGACGCACAACGAAGAGCTGCTAGCAAAACGCACAAAAGTGCTGTTTGAATTAATGTTTACGCGCCTGCTTCTGCCTACCACCGCTCAGCCAGATACTTAGATACTTGTATGCTCAGTCAGATTATATGCAACGCAGGACATGTTAGATAATATCTAGTAATATCATCAACCATGTGTAGTTAACTAGTGATTATGATTGATTGTTTTTTATAAGATTAATGCTAGTTAGCAACTTACATTGGCTTACTGCATTTGCGTAACAGGCAGTCTCCTCGTGGAGTGGAACGAGAGAGAGGCAGGTCGTTATTGCGTTGGACCAGTTGAAGACCAAGGTGAAAATCTGTCGTTCTGCTCCTGAACGAGGCAGTTAACCCACCGTTCCTAGGCCGTCATTGAAAATAAGAATGTGTTCTTAACTGACTTGCCTAGTTAAATAAAGGTATAAAATAGAAAAAAAATTATTTTATTTTATCGGCGCCCAAAAATACCGATTTCCGATTGCTATGAAAACTTGAAATCAGCCCTAATTAAATCGGCCGTTCTGATTAATCGGTTCACCTCTAGTTTCAACCAAGTGTTGATGCTAAGTACGTAATAAGTTCACATCATCCCATTTTAAAAGGAGGCCCTCCATTCCATGTCAAAACATGGACAGAACCTTTGTAGCTAAAAATACAGCACAAGCACCGTAAAGCTTTCTCCATGACTTCCAGCAACTAAATGGACCAGGTTTGCACACACTACACAGAAATATACAGGAAAAAAAGCCTAAGGTGGCACCATAAAGATGTTCTGGGTTTTGTTTGTATAGTTCTCATTCCCTTTTGACCACTAGATTTGCCATTAAATACAGGGAACGTTCTGAGAGACCCTGCATCTACAGGGAACGTTCTACCCAAATACTGACCTCCATGTCTGATCGGAGGAGGATTAGTCAGCCATGATAAGAACAGACCGAGGCACACACTGCCGGCACCATAAATCCCCAGCTTAGCCACTGTGAGAGAGCGAGCGCCTTCGTCCATGTACCTGCAGGGAAGTGTGCCCCACATGCTGTGCCGCGTGAGTCCATGCTACCTTCCTACTGCTCACCATCCCCCCCAACAAAGTAGAACACCCTCATACCCCATAGACTACACACAACATAGGATCCTCCACCCACCCGGACTACAGAACTCTGCCCTCAGTCTGGGATTATGGTCTTAATAATGCTAGGTCAGGATGTGCGGGCAAAGCTGTAAACAAAGACACTTCTTTAGACTGCTATGGCAGGTTTGTTTAACCATGGAATCTCAATGCAATTTTGGTTGGATAAAAGCAGGTTATTTAAGCAATAAGACCTGAGGGAGTCTGGTACATGGCCAATATACCACGGCTAAGGACTGTTCTTAAGCACGACAACTGAGTGCCTGGATACAGCCGTTAGCAAAATATTCCATGGCTATCCCCCGAGGTGCCTTATTGCTATTATAAATGGGTTACCAAAGTAATTAGAGCAGTAAAAATATATGTTTTGTCATACCCGTGGTATACGATACCACGGCTGTCTGCCAAATCAGCATTCAGGCCACGAACCACACAGTTTATAATTGGTCCTATGAGACAGATGAAAAACTTTAATTTGTAACCCCCGTCACACTGCAAGACTCATCCTAACCCATTACGTTGAAATAGGTCTCGATTTCCTCAGTTTAGGCTGAAGGTGTTATTAACTTCAGGTTATGATGCATAAATACCATGTAGATGGTTTGGGGTTTCAAATAATTTGGTAACTCATTCAGAATTAAGGTAATTACACATCAACATTGACATGTGTAGTTAACCTAAGGACAGAACGAAAATAAGTACTGTGTTTACATTTAGGCTACCATGGTAGTTACTGAGTAACTGAAGACCAACATCACTTCCTGTAAAGTGTTAGCTTGCCTTGGATATAAAAAGTGCTTAGAATGGTGATAGAGAGAGGAAGAGAGGGCGCAGGAGGAAAGCAATCAAGATGTTACAAAAATTATTAAAGTTCAATTTAACATTACAATTTATTGTAAAGCCAAATAACTCCATAAATACACACAACTCACTTTCCAGATTCCTTGTAGGCAGTCGAGAATCGTCAGGTTGTATGTGCAATTTCCAAACGAGGCATCCCTGAAAAACAAAGACATGAAGGCGTGAGTGAACGATTCATTGAAAAATGAGTGAGTGATAAGAGTGTCGCAATGAACACAGAGATTGGAAAAACTGGAGCCCACACATGGGTACTTTATAGGTAGAGTTATGGATGGACAAGAGGGGTATACAAGGTTCTCTTTGAATAGGGTAAGCTATATATTCTCCATGTTTGCCTAAGTACTTCAGAGAGATTGGCAGAGGACAGCCAATGTAGCATCCTCACCCCCCTATGACCATGCCTCAGGACTACCTGACATGACGGACTCCTTGCTGTCCCCAGTCCACCTGGCCGTGCTGCTGCTCCAGTTTCAACTGTTCTGCCTTATTATTATTGTACTATGCTGGTAATTTATGAACATTTGAACATCTTGGCCATGTTCTGTTATAATCTCCACCCAGCACAGCCAGAAGAGGAACCCACATAGCCTGGTTCCTCTAGGTTTCAGCCTTTCTAGGGAGTTTTTCCTAGCCACCGTGCTTCTACACCTGCATTGCTTGCTGTTTGCGGTTTTAGGCTGGGTTTCTGTACAGCACTTTGAGATATCAGCTGATGTACGAAGGGCTATATAAATAAATGTGATTTGATTTGATAACAACCCTCCAGACACACACCCATATCAGATTCAAAATACAGCAAACATCCCCATTGCACACAGACACAAATAAGCAACCCTCTATCCAAACCTTTAAATAATGATATCATCTTCATGGGACATGGGTACCAAGAGGAATGCTCCAATAGAACCAGGCATTGCGCCAGGACAACATTGATGTCACCATACACTTCTCAGATGACATCCTAGATCTAGAACCCCTGATATACAGGCTGTGGGTGACACTGAGTCACCTTGGAAACAATTACCATTTGCAGTGTCTCATATTATGGGATAGATGGACACTAAATAATAGGCCAGAGACAAAGGAGAATAAAATAACGTTGTTTTCAAACAGAGCTTGAAACAGGGCTCTGTATATTCATGGTGCAAAGCGGAAGACGATCTCCATGTTCTTATGGGGATGTTGCGTGCAGAGTTGGCCCTGAGAGAGGACACCAGACAATGTGGGAGAGATCTTTCTAGAGATATCCTTCACAAAATGCAAGCATTTGCATTGCAGCCCTATTTGGCCTAGCCAATAACATAGTTTGTCTCAAAAACACATTTATGCACACAAACTGAATGTACATTATGCGCAAGTTTACTTGATTCCTCATTTCATATGCATATTGTAGATGGCAGAAAGAATCTGGGTCAAAGTCAGCTGTTGTGTTCCCTTTCCAATCTTGGAGTGAAGCTGCAGGCTGTGAGCGTTCTGCTACTGACAAGAACATCAACGTGAATGGGAGAGGTTCAACCAAGAACCTTCAAGAGGCCACCTACACAAAGCAGTGCGGCGGAAGCATGAGGAGCTCAGTTACCGTGACACCACACACAGACATTCACATACAGAAAAAACATTTGTGCATGTGTGTGATTATATGCCACAATGTGTTGAGTCTCTGTATCGTAATGTGTATCAATGTACTAATGTGCGTGTGAGTCAGTCCGTTTCCCTGTCATGACAGTGTAGCAATACCATCTCAAACTCCAGTCTGCACACAGCTAAAATAAGTCAACCACTAATTAGTAGGGCTGTGATGATAGCAGTACCGTAATAGTTTTTCCATGTAAAAAATTAAAACACAAAGCAGGTCAAACTCCTTTGTCCTTTAAAAACCTGCAGTATGTAAAATATTGCGTTATATAGCTTGGAAAATAAATAAATGTGACTCTGGATGACGAAATAATGATAATTGTTCCCAACATTTGGGCAGTTTCTCTAAACAATTCAAATCCGCTTCGTATTTTATTTCCTTGCCACAATACTAGTGAATATTGCAATACAGGTATTGTCCCTGCCCTACTAACTATGTGAGCTGAGGATCGGGGTACAGTCTGTCCCTCCATCACCCCCTCCCTCCATCCCAGCTTGCTAATATTCTAACCACACTGACTGACCCTCTGAAGGGAACCACTGGGGAGAGATGGAGGAAAAGTCAAGGTCAAAGGCCCAGTTAGAAATAGACTTTCTAAAAGTAGCTCAGAGATATCCATCAAACCCAGTTCAAAATTAAACTTTAAAAAAGTGCTGGCTTCGCAGAGTGGAAGGAGGAGGGTTGGTCCAGCCTCTTTACACAACTATGTAAAACGAGGCCTATATGCTGTAGTTTAGGTGGGAGTGAACACATAGCTCTTAAAGCAATTCAAATTGCTGTTTGACTTTAGTCGTTTGTGTTCGTAATTCCTCAAGCTAACACTGGGGGAAATGAAATGAACATTACAGTTTGAAGAAGTGATGGACCAGAGAGCCTAATAATGGAATGATGAGAACGCCATCCCCTTCTTCGCCCTTCTCCCCTTGTTCATTCTTCATCAATTTCAACATATTATGCAAGTGCCATCCCATTTGCTAGAGGCCCATTACAACTAAAGTAAACTGTCAAAAGCTCCATTCTCTCTCCAAACAAGCAGGCAGGTTGAGACAAGCCCGAAGGGCCAATATCTGTCACTATCATAACTCAAGCCAACAATACCCAAATCAATCCTAGAGCCTGGCTGCCAACCCGTGTCACAGGGCAATGAATCACAGGCTTTGTGGACAAGACAAGTAAAGAAAGCAGCCATACAGGTCAATTTAGTGGCAGAGAATGGCAGAGAGTGGGTAAAACATCAACATGCTTTCACTTTATTTACCAGACGACGTAACCTCGCTCTGTCCCTCATTAAATGTTCCCCTCCACCCAAATTCCTGACCTCCATGTGGAGTTAGGTTGGAATGCCGATGGTACGGTGGTCATGAGGGTGTGACTCACTACACAGTTCATTAGGAAAGAACTGGTGAGATAAGGCTATTTGCTACAGACTCGAGTATAGCCAACACACACGACTATAGCCTCGTTCCTGGTATTTGTTCAAGGAAAAAGGTCAAACTAACACCGAGGTGAACAATTGCAAAAACAATCCTAACCAATCCTAAAATTATAGCTTGGAAAACAGTAGCCCCATGATAATTCCAAATTAAAGATCTTAATCTAATCCAGCTATCTATTCTAAACAGTCCACTCCATCCAGATGCATGACAACTGTTTGTTTGTTTGTGTTATGACGAGACAAACAAACCAGGCTAACATCAGGATTAAACTATGTGTGCACGTAACAGCAGTGTGAGTGATATAACATTCTGTTTATTCCATTTACCACTTTCACTCCTCTGAAATGTCATCCAATCCTATTAAAAAGTGTGAGTCCGCTGATCCACAATAGGCATAGATGTCTTATGCTACGGGAAAGCAGATCAGTCCATGTTATGCTTGGGAGAGAGTGGTTGGAATATCCAGAGTAAAAAACAAATGTGTGTTCTGTTTCAGAGTAGGGCAGAACTAATAACTGAAGAAAATGTTTTGGATAAACTTGTAGGATATAGAAAATGTTTAGTCATTGCCACAAACCTACCTGGGAAAGCTACAGACCGTACTATATGAAATATAATTACTTTCAGAGAGGGCATCGAATCGGTTTTTTTCAGGTCTAATACCTGACCTGGTTGAACGACAGCGGAGTCAATCACCACCTTCCGGAGACACCTGAAACCCCACCTCTTTAAGGAATACCTAGGATAGGATAAGTAATCCTTCTCACCCCCCCCCCTTAAGATTTAGATGCACTATTGTAAAATGACTGTTCTACTGGATGTCATAAGGTGAATGCACCAATTTGTAAGTCGCTCTGGATAAGAGCATCTGCTAAATGACTTAAATGTAAATGTAATGTAAATGACACGAGACACTCCAGAAGTTATTGGAGCCTCAGGTAATACGTCATTATGTACACATACAGTAGCAGTCAAAAGTTTGGACACACCTAGTCATTTAAGGCTTTATCTTTATTTTTACCATTTTCTACATTGTAGAATAATAATGAAGACATCAAAACTATGAAATAACACTTGGAATCATGTGGCAACTTTTATTTAACAATGAAAGTCAATTAAGAACAAAAGGGTTTTGCCGGGTCTACCCCGGCAAAACCCAAATGACGTTGGGCCAATTGCGTGCCGCCCTATGGGACTCCCAAGCACAGCTGGATGTGATACAGCCTGGATTCGAACCAGGGACTGTAGTGACTCCTCTTGCACTGAGATGCAGTGCCTTAGACCGCTGCGCCATTCGGGAGCCCAGTTCCATATATTTGTATTTGTTTAACACTTTTTGGGGTTACTACATAATTCCATTAAATAATATGTTAATTCATAGTTGATGTCTTTACTATTATTCTACAATGTCGAAAATAGTAAAAAATTAAGAAAAACCCTGGAATGAGTAGGTGACCAAAGTTTTGAATGATACTGTATACACACAGGCCCAATCTACTGTAAGACACACACATCCTGTTAATAAGAGGATGAAGACACAGGTGGCGCTGTGTCCCGGGCCTGTCTTGTCAGGTGGCGCTGTGACCCGGGCCTGTCTTGTCAGGTGGCGCTGTGACCCGGGCCTTCTTGTCAGGTGGCGCTGTGACCCGGGCCTTTGTCAGGTGGCGCTGTGACCCGGGCCTTTGTCAGGTGGCGCTGTGACCCGGGCCTTTGTCAGGTGGCGCTGTGACCCGGGCCTTTGTCAGGTGGCGCTGTGACCCGGGCCTTTGTCAGGTGGCGCTGTGACCCGGGCCTTTGTCAGGTGCAGCTGTGACCCGGGCCTTTGTCAGGTGCAGCTGTGACCCGGGCCTTTGTCAGGTGCAGCTGTGACCCGGGCCTTTGTCAGGTGCAGCTGTGACCCGGGCCTTTGTCAGGTGCAGCTGTGACCCGGGCCTTTGTCAGGTGCAGCTGTGACCCGGGCCTTTGTCAGGTGCAGCTGTGACCCGGGCCTTTGTCAGGTGCAGCTGTGACCCGGGCCTTTGTCAGGTGCAGCTGTGACCCGGGCCTTTGTCAGGTGCAGCTGTGACCCGGGCCTTTGTCAGGTGCAGCTGTGACCCGGGCCTTTGTCAGGTGCAGCTGTGACCCGGGCCTTTGTCAGGTGCAGCTGTGACCCGGGCCTTTGTCAGGTGCAGCTGTGACCCGGGCCTTTGTCAGGTGCAGCTGTGACCCGGGCCTTTGTCAGGTGCAGCTGTGACCCGGGCCTTTGTCAGGTGCAGCTGTGACCCGGGCCTTTGTCAGGTGCAGCTGTGACCCGGGCCTTTGTCAGGTGCAGCTGTGACCCGGGCCTTTGTCAGGTGCAGCTGTGACCCGGGCCTTTGTCAGGTGCAGCTGTGACCCGGGCCTTTGTCAGGTGCAGCTGTGACCCGGGCCTTTGTCAGGTGCAGCTGTGACCCGGCCTTTGTCAGGTGCAGCTGTGACCCGGGCCTTTGTCAGGTGCAGCTGTGACCCGGGCCTTTGTCAGGTGCAGCTGTGACCCGGGCCTTTGTCAGGTGCAGCTGTGACCCGGGCCTTTGTCAGGTGCAGCTGTGACCCGGGCCTTTGTCAGGTGCAGCTGTGACCCGGGCCTTTGTCAGGTGCAGCTGTGACCCGGGCCTTTGTCAGGTGCAGCTGTGACCCGGGTCTTTGTCAGGTGCAGCTGTGATGTAAGGCAATTAGCCAAGATGTGCTTCCTAGACAATTATTAAATGATTGTTTCTGTGGTTAGAAATCATGCTGCTGTGTGGTAGAGTGCACATGGCTAGTCTGGTATTACCTGAAGGGAAGATATGAAGCATTGGAGCCTGAGATCAGAGCCCTGTAGGCCTCCTCTGGGGTCTTCTTTAGGTAGATGACCTGGTAGATAAACAGGAGAGAAGAGAAAGACAAAAAGAAAGAGCGAGAGAAAGAGTAAGAGAGAGTAAGAGAGAGCGAGACAGAGGAAGTGTGAGAGAACGCAGTTAGTAAACCATCGCTTGGAATCACTGAAGCCACAGTTCATTCCCTCATTTTGGTAATCCTTCAGCTTCCTGATTTACTCTGGTTTTGAAAATATTTGTTCTTAGAGCACTAATATAAAACAGGGAATGTAACAAGGACAGGTAATATAACAGGGAGAGGGAGACACGGTGTCACATGAGATTCCCCAGGCATCCGCCTAAATAGGCCAGTAAGGGGCCAGACGGCATGGTCACAGCACCACAGGCTCTCCAAATGGAAGCCATACAGAAACACACGGTAGCCAACTCATATCCATCCACGAAAGTGCTGCTCTCCCAACCCCAGGTCAGAAAAGCAGGGCTCATCTGAATCAACACCTCGGCATCCCACATCCATACAAGGAGTTGTAACGACAGAGAGTGGAGGGCAGAGACAAGCAACACATCTGCTATTTCATTTCCACTGAAGATGTAGAGAATTAAGCAGAACTATGAACAAAGTAAACGAAGAACGTAAACAAACCCTCTGGAAATAACAAAACTGGTCTCGGAGCATTACATATTATTCTGTACGTAAATCCCGGACACTCCATTTAAAAAAAGATGAATTCAACATGTAAAGTATTGGTCCCATGTTTCATGAGCTGATATAAAAGATCCCAGAAATCAGCCATACACACAAAAAGCTTACTCTCAAGTTGTGCGCAAATTTGTTTCCAACCCCATTAGTGAACATTTCTCCTTTGTCATGAGATTCAATCCATCTGACAGGTGTGGCATATCAAGAAGCTGATTAACAGCATGATCATTATACAGGTACACCCTGTGTTGGGGACAATAAAAGGCCACTCAAATGTGCAGATGTCACAGAACACAATACCACTGATGTCTCAAATTCTGAGCAAGAGCGCAACTACATGCTGACTGCAGTAATGTCCACCAGAGCTGTTGCCAGAGAATTGAATGCTCATTTCTCTACCATAAGCCACCTCAAATTATTTTATAGAATTTGGCACTAAGTCCAACAGGCCTCACAACTGCAGACCACGTGTATGGCGTCATGTGGGCGAGAGTTTCGCTGATGTCAATGTTGTGAAAAGAGTGCCCCATGGTGGCGGTGGGGTTATGGGCAGGCATAAGCTACGGACAACGAACACAATTGCATTTTATCGATTGCAATTTGAATGCACAGAGATACCGTGATGAGATCCTGAGGCCCATTGTTGTGCGAATCATTCACCGCCATCACCTCAACTTTCAGCATGATCATGCTGTGACCAACAGATGCATATCTGTATTCCCGGTCATGTGAAATCCATACATCAGGGCCTAATGAATTTATTTCAATTGACTGATTTCTTTCTATGAACTTTAACAGGTCCGACCAGCGCTGGTGTGAAAATGTTGAATGGAAGATTTGTCTTGAAGGAGGCTTGTATGGGAGAGTGGGCTTGTGTATGCAGCTTGTATATCAGTAGGTCTGGTGACATGGAGGCCAAGCAGTGCATGAAGCCGGTGTCCCCTCAGCAAAAAGAACAGAGCTTTGTTATTGCTGCTCCCACTTCATGAAATATTCACCAGTCAGACAACTGGATACTGCTGAAATGCACCAGCTTAAAGTCTACTGCTGGTGTCTGTGTGTGTGTGTGTGTTGTCCCACGTGACACAGAATTTGGAGTCCCACAGGGACAGCTGTTCGTCCCACACATATAATTCTCTTGGGTTCAAAGCGGGTTACTGGTATTAAAACATCTGTAACAAGAGCAGGCCCAGGAGGACTCAACGGAGCCCACACAATCACCTGACCGGATCAATGTAGACCCACTTGGAGAGAAAACAACAGGGAGGAAAGCCCTGCCACCTTCCCTGCATGTTCTCTCGTTATTAAAGACAACACAATCCCCCTAGGCTAAATAGCTAGACACACTGCAGAACAGAGGTTACAACATTGCAGACAAACCTCACATCCCATCTAAGTGGATAAACACAGTTCGTCAGGCTCGATATTGATTTCTGAATGCCATGTCCTCTGTGTGCATTTGTGAGCCAATGAATCGTGCAGAGGAAAGAAATTATATGGCCTGGTTTTGAAAGAGGTGCTGATATTTCAGTCATTGAATGGGGAGTTCATCTTGGGCTTCGGGTCAGGGTTCAGGCTAAATTTAGCGGAGCGCCTCGCCTTGTGCATCTACCCTTGAGAGATTGTCTAGGAAGGAATAAATGACAGCAGCTTTAATAGGGTCACTGAGTGACAGATTAGACACACCATCAATGCAATTCAACTCCCACAACCCACAAGGTCATCAGTCTCCTATTGGCCAATACAGGAAATGTAAAGGGAAAAGTGACAGGATCTATTTGGTGAGTGGATCAAATCCTATTTTTGTTTGGAAAGTGCTGTAAATACATTATCTCTAGCATTGACAGACATTGACAAGCATCTGATCATGTGTCAATATGGCTAGTGTCTAGACATGCTGACAGGACTAAACTAGCATGTGAACAGTTGGGCATAGCATGATGTACATGGTTCAGCTCAGGGGTGGGTGTGTTGGGGGGGGGGGGTATTATGGCATGCAACTGTCCTCCTGCCACTGTCAACCAGGATTAGATGCCAAATCCAGATTATAATCCAGCAAGGCCCCTGCTGCAACGATGCTTCAAATCTCATCCCAGAGCTATGAGACTGGGGCCCTGCCTGGGTTGGCTAACAAGACCACGGTCCTTATTCAATCCAACCCTGGCCATTATAAGAATATACTTTGGGATGTATATAGACTAGCTAGTTAAGAAAACCATGTTAACTGTGAGAAACTCAACAACTGCATTTTACCATTCATTGTCATAGCCATTAAGGGCGAAAACCAGAAGGGCTGATAGAGCCTATATCATGTTTCTAGTCCAGGCAGGGCATCACAATGAAAAAATATTCAGAGAAGGGCCTTAGATTACATGCAAAGTGTATCATGACCATTGCTGTTCCTCTGTCTGTTCCCTTGGGGACTAGGCACAGTCCACTGAGTAAATACTAGTGACCCACATTGCCTGAGAAGATCATCATGCCATTGCCGGGCTCTGTCATAAGGCATGTCCTCATCATAGCATAACAACAGAAGAACCGGATAAATCCCCTCATTTACTGCCATGTGACCGAGCGGCCAGCTGGCAAGAGATGCCGTCACACATTACAGTCAAGGCTGGTATCTGACTGGGAGTGAAAGGACAGCCTTCAACCATGTCTGGCAGCAAGGGACCAAATGAATAGGGACTAATGCAACAGGAGCTGCTGGGCATTCAAAGGGGGCAGGAAGATGGGGTCACTGTGGCAGGACAATAGGGCTGTCTATAGCAGTCCTCTCCCATCCGTTTCTCCAAGAGTCAGAGAGAGACCTGGCTGGAAGGGGGAGTGCCACCTTAAAAGGAAATCAGCACTGACTGAAAGAAGCCCTGAAAAAAAGGCCTGGGTAGACAATACTGCAGATACAACAAAAACAACACGCTAGGGGAAAAGTGCATAGGGGCCATCTGGGTACATTGATACTGTTACGGATACAGTTATCCTGTGTGTGTGTGTGTATCCTGTGTGTGTGTTTCTTTTCTCTCCTCACAGGTGAAAATCATCACTCCCCAATCAGTCAACAATCAATCATCAATCAGAAGACACACCTCCTATTTCCTGACCTATCACAGTTCCTTCCCCATGGTTTAAAAACCCCATCATTTGTTTGTTCTAGCGCTCGGCTCAGCTCAATCTCTAGCTCAATCTCTAGCTCAATCTCTCTGTAAATGCCATGTCTGTAGGTCTCTGTGTTTCACTCTCGCTTTGTGTCTTAACCTCTCTTTTGTTTAAAGCACCTCCATAGCACTTTGTCATCACCTGTGAGTATTGTTTTTGGTTATGGTGTTTGTTCGTTTGCTGGTGGGAAAAAGGGAAACCAAGACAAGTCGCCCATGGGCATACACTACCCGTAGGTGAACTTTGTTAAATACACTAGGTAGAACTGGGCGGACCACCCACTGTATTTTTGGTTAGTTAGTTAGCTGTTAAAGTAGGCTAGTCTAGCTTAGGGGTGTGTTTTTGTATATTTATTGTTTCTTTCCTTGGGTCCAGCTCAGCCCCTTTTCCTGCTCCCCCCATTACCGTGTGTTTATAAATAAACCTAGAGTTTGACAGTAGATTTCTGTTGTCGTGGTTATTTCGTGCACACTTTTACTTTGTCACAATAATTTGCATGAGTTATGTTACGGGTCTCATTACCATCCCCCCTAGACTGTCGGGCCAAAAGGGATTCGTAACAGATACTAATGCAAAATGAGTTGAGCTGCATTTTGTTGAGGGGTGCAGCATGACGCAACGGCCCAATATAAGCTTTTTTCTCCTTGCCTAACTTCCTTCCCTGCAGAGAGAAGAGAAAGGAGAGAGATAGATAGAAGGCAATACTCACAGCATAGGCAGCAATTAAAACAGCAGCATTAGCCCTTTTCCGCTGGTCAAAGCTGGTGTAGTGCACGATTCGCTTTCTGGTCAGTGTGAACGACTGCAGACAAAAGGAGAAAAAAACACGTAAGAAAAACTGAATCACATTCATTTAGAACCTCTTCACATTAGAGCTATTTAGATTAGAATAATTGATAAAGATATGCACAAACACTGGATGAGTCACAGAAAACTCAACTAAACCACGTCGAAACAACAGTTAGGTGACCAAAGATTGTACAGTACTGTGTATGACGTATTTCTATCTAGCTTAGAAATACACTAGTCCTATAAATACTAGTGTTCATGAAACATACAGAAATCAACAACGATAAACTCAGCAGCCTCCTATTTTGCACTCAATAAGAAAGACACAAGAATGTGGCAGTTTTGGGGCTAATTAATAGACCTAAAGGCACATCTGGTTCTGGCTTGTATATGATATTACACTAGGCTATATTATTTGGACAGATGCAGATAGATGCTGGGGCAGCTGCTGCTCAGACGCTCAGGACACCACCGATCCGCTAGGGATGCAGGAAGAGGAGCCGCTGGCAGATGGGCTGCCGGTGTATGCCGCGGTCAGTGTTCTCGTTCAGAATCACTGCCCGAGTCGGCCAAAGCACTCAAGAAGCAGCACAGGCAAGCTAGAAGATAGACGCATCCATCCATAAACATAGTCACTGCTACACAGGGCTAATCAGCAATATGAGGAACAGCATGCTTGGGTCTCTAGCCTAATTGAAGTTTGGTATGGAAATGAAACCACAAAGGCTTGTAAGGACAAACCCAGTCCCCCCCATCACGCAAATTATGTTTACAGGGGTGGATCCCAAAATACATGTGTAAAGTGATAAACTAATTAAGTCATGCGCTAGACATTTTATGGTTATAAAGTAGCATGTTGCTTTTTTTCCCGTCCTTTGACAAAAAGCTGATTAAAAGGGGGTGTGGCAGATTTCAAAACTCTTCCACGAAGGACTATAAAGAGGACAGAGGCAAGAGAGAGGGTAGTGGATGGACTTTTGCCCAAATGAGAAAAATGCCAATATCATCATCATCATCATCTCAGCCTGAGGGAAGCAACCTACAGTGGGGCAAAAAAGTATTTAGTCAGCAACCAATTGTGCAAGTTCTCCCACTTAAAAAGATGAGTGAGGCCTGTAATTTTCATCATAGGTACACTTCAACTATGACAGACAAAATGAGATTTTTTTTCCCCTAAAATCACATTGTAGGATTTTTAATGAATTTATTAGCAAATTACGGTGGAAAATAAGTATTTGGTCAATAACAAAAACTTCCAACCATAATTTACAAATAAATTCATTTTAAATCCTACAATGTGATTTTCGGGGATTTTTTTTCAGGGATTTTTTTTGCCCCACTGTAGTTCTTGCATTCAATGGCAACAATATGCTTGTCTTCATACGAAGAAAATGCTTTATCACAGAAAAATGTAGCCTACTGTCAGTGTTCCCAATACATTGACGGCTATGAGCAATAGGACATAGCCTACAATGCACTGTGGGGGAAATAGACCCAATCTGCTCTAATACTTTCACTTTATATGTAAAATACTTCAACAGACTAACTAACAAGGCTTCTAGAGGATGTAGGCCTCTGGCTAAAGGTCAGGGTTAAAACAGGTGAACTGCATCGCTAAGCAGGTTAAGCCAGACCAACCGGAAGCCAGGCCAGACACAAGCATGAGTGGTGAGAGGATGTGGAAATGGGGTAGGTGAGTGGGGGCAACACATATCAAATGGGCTCTGTATGTCCCAGATCAAGTTCCACAGGTATGGGATGTTCACATCCTCCAAACGGTGTCATTTCTTAAAATCAGGGTTGTCCACTTTTCCTGTCTTTTTTTTTTTTTTTTTTTACATCTCAGCTTTCATGTACCAGATTCAAACCAATGGAGTTTCAAAGGAATGCTGTCCCTAAGGCAACACACTATTGACAACACAAACACCGGAGGGCAAAGCGTGGTAGCGTGGACTGGGAGGGAGGGAGGGAGAGACAGCCATAAAAACATCATGCTTGCTTGAGACTTTACCTTCAACACTGACCAACACCTACATATAACAGATCTACAGATCGTCTGCTTCAACGGAAAAATGACAGGACAAAAAGACGCAGAACCTCTATTAATTAAACTCTCTTTATGCGAGCAACATTCACACTGGGGTAGAAAGGCATGAGTTAGACAAAATTGGCAACTTTATTGGTGTGTGTCTGGGAAGTTGGGAGCTCCCATTGACCAGGGTCTTATGAGAAGGTTTTGGCCTGGTGGGCTTTTAAAAAGGGCAATTGAGAGCTAAAAATTGAGTAGGCATAGCGAAAACTTCACATCTCCTTTACCTCACATACCTCTGAATATAATTGAGATTGCTGAACAATAAACATATTGGGAGAATTTAAGCACCCAGAATGACAACCATAAATCAAATTCTCAGGTTAGCCTAACAGCAACTGAATTCATGTAAAAATTGGCATTAGTGTCATAAATTGTGAATAGCAGAATTGTTATGACTCCTGGATAAAAGCACATCCACAAACAAGAACAAAGACAGCTTTATAAACAACATGCCATGTACTTGACAGGCAAGACCAATGAAATTATTTTAACTAGCTAGGTTTCCATCCAACCGGCGACAGATTTTTACGCAAATATTCTCAAATATGCATTTAAACAACATGAGTCTGTACCCGCTTTAAGTTAGAGTTAAAACAGTGACCAAGTAGGCTACTGTGGCTAATTGACACTCCTACCGGAGTGTCCTACCATCAAAAACAATGAAGAAAATGCATTCCATAACATTTTAACATTGATAGAACAGTCATTTCCTTAAGCCTACAGTAGCAATGTGTGGTGTTCAATGTAGGCCTACATTCCATGAGACTTCTGAAACACGCAGGGCTCGACATGAACCTGTTCATATACTTGTCCTCCAGACAAGGAGGTGACTGAACATTTTTAGGTTGTTTGATGCTGCATGCAGCTCTTAGTTTGATCTTAAAACAAGTGCATCTACTCATAACCACAGCAGTAAACACAGTCCTGTTCAAAGTAAATGGCACAGATCCACATATGGCATGGTCTATTTGCATATAGGCCTATGGCAACTTTGATTGTTTATGCCGGTCTGTTTATGCCGGTTTGTGTAGAGTACAGGCCGAGTCATGACCATGAGAACCCTACAACCATGAGAACCCTTGCGTAGTTTGTTTAGTTTCGGTATGTTGCAAGTGGCTAATATTGTTCTGCACTCTGTCCCGGGGAGCTGCGCGGCAGTCTCTGGCTACTTCACGCCTGCGCAGGCACACAGCTTAGAGGGAACATTATTCGTGAGGCAGGCATCAAGGCATTCAGTTACTGTTTGATTGAATGTTAGAATGGGCTAAATGAGTTACCTATGCCACTGAGTGTGGTATAATTGTCGGTGCCAGTACCTCAGAAACGGCCGGACGAGAATGGTGCGACAAATAAAAAAAACATCCAGTCAGGAGCAGTACTGTGAGAGAAAACAAACAGCTCGTTGATGAGGTCAAAGGTGAATGGCAAGAATCGTGCAAGCGGGCCACAAACAGGCAAATAACAGCAGGACAACGGTAGTGTGCAGAACAGCATATCGGAACGCAACAGTCCTTGTCACGGATGGGCTATTGCAGCAGATGACCACACCGGGTTCCCCTCCTTTCAGCTAAAAGCAAGAAGCGACTCCAGTGGGCATGTGATCACCAAAACCATACAACTAAGGAGTAGAAAATGAACGCCTAGTCCGACGAATCCCAGTTCCTGTTCCGTCATGCTGATGTCAGAGTCAGGATTTGGCGTAAGCAGTATGATTCCATAGCCCCAGCCTGCCTGGTACAACCTGGTGGCAGTGATGTGGGTAATGTTTTTCTTCCACAAGTTAGGGCATTTGATACTAAATTCCACACCCTGAAGAATTCAAGCTGTTCTGGAGGCAAAGGGGAGTCCAACCTAGTACTAGAAGGGTGTACCTAATAAACTGGCCACTGAATGAATATTGTAGCCTATACTACGAGCTGGAGCAGATTGTGTCAGCCTACACAGATTATCCTGGCATCTCTAATGACTCTGTCCGAGGGAAAGTGCCAACGCAGCTTTGGGACAGGTGAGTCAGTGGCTGAAAACAGAAAGCCAATGACTTTGCCAAAGCTTTGATTTAAATGGTCTGAGGACTTGTGCTTTATCCATTAATTCCATACCTACCCTTCAAGTTGCACAATGGTTTTAAAATGACATGGAGACAGAGAAAAAGATGCTCATATACTACTGCTAAAGACCTCTCTGAATTTAGTATTGTCCTTGCAAGTAGCTAAACTCTAGCCGAGCGGGCAGTGTGTGGGTTTTGCAATTATCTAATAACTAACCCCATAAACTACACTACTCTATGTGCTGGCATGTCTTCAAATGCCACAGACCTTGCGGTTGTTGTCAATGAGGGCGTGCGAGGTAGAACTACACAAATTGATTTTGTTGTCACAGATACATAATGTACATTCTTAATGGGGGCAGAAAGGCACGAACAGAGAGAGGCACATGACTTACCTTCAGCTTTTTGTTGAGTTTACAGCTGTATCTGTATAGCATGGCTAGGTTGAGTGGTCCAAAATCCGCATAGAAGCTGAAATATAATTAACATTTAAAAAATGTCAGACTGAATTGGTTAAAACATATTTTCATTCAACATAGAACTTCCTAATATTGAGATGCCTTAGCTATCCTAATTCAGGAATGAACCCCATCTGTAATATTTCTTATCAATTACATTTTTGTATTGAACCACAATTTTGTGTTTCACTTTCCTGTTCACAAGTTCAGCAGGGAGGGTTAATCAAACGCTTGCACTATGTAAACCTGGTATTCCCAAGCTGGGGTACACGTAGACCTGGGGGTACAGCAAATAAAAATGTGATTCCCTTTAAAAATAAAATTCCCTTCACATTTTCAAACAGTCCATTTATATTTTCCCACGGGGCTATAGATTTGGGTGAGGTTTTTTCCTCGCCTGAGTATCCTCATTTTACTGCCAAAAAATAAAAAATAAACCATCTAGTGTTCAGCAAAATAACAACACAATGTCAAATACAGGTAGCCTAGTCAAATAATTAACATCCAATCACATGAACTGTTACTCTCTCGAGGGAATTCCACTAACGGTCTGTATGTAGCT
This sequence comes from Oncorhynchus gorbuscha, assembly GCF_021184085.1. Lineage (NCBI taxonomy): Eukaryota > Metazoa > Chordata > Actinopteri > Salmoniformes > Salmonidae > Oncorhynchus > Oncorhynchus gorbuscha. The sequence goes on from NC_060174.1 coordinate 16,076,257, forward strand.
GCTGCTCATGTTGGTATTTGTACTGATGGCGCAAAAGCCATGACAGGGAGACATAGTGGAGTGGTAACGTGTGTGCAAGGAGTTGCTCCTGATGCCACTTGGGGACACTGCAGAGGCTCTCCACCGAGAGGCTCTCCACCGAGAGGCTCTCCACCGAGAGGCTCTCCACCGAGAGGCTCTCCACCGAGAGGCTCTCCACCGAGAGGCTCTCCACCGAGAGGCTCTCCACCGAGAGGCTCTCCACCGAGAGGCTCTCCACCGAGAGGCTCTCCACCGAGAGGCTCTCCACCGAGAGAACATGAGAACATATGAACATATGAAAGCTGGTGGTTCCTTTTAACATGAGTCATCAGTATTCCCAGGTAAGACGTTTTAGGTTGTAGTTATTATAGGACTATTTCTCTCTATACCATTTGTATTTCATATATCTTTGACTATTGAACGTTCTAATAGGTACTTTAGTATTGCCAGCCTAATCTCAGGAGTTGATAGTCTTCAAGTCATAAACAAGGGCAATGCTTGAAGCACAGCAAAGAGCTGCTGGCAAATGCAGGCAAGTGTTGTTTGAATGAATGTTTATGAGCCTGCTGCTGCCTACCACCGCTCAGTCAGACTGCTCTATCAAATCATAGACTTAATTATAATAACACACAGAAATACGATCCGTAGGTCATTAATATGGTCAAATCCGGAAACCATCATTTCAAAAGAAAAAAACAAACATTTATGGTGGCATCCTTAAGTATAAATATTGCTGTTACACATTGCACAACCTTCAATGTCATAATTATTTACAATTCTGGCAAATTAATTACGGACTTTGTTCGGAAGAAATGTTCTTCACACAGTTCGCAACGAGCCAGACAGCCTAAACTGCTGCAAATACCCTGACTCTGCTTGTACAGAACGCAAGAGAAGTGACACAATTTCCCTAGTTAAAAGAAGTTAATGTTAGCAGGCAATATTAACTAGATATGCAGGTCTAAAAATATATACTTGTGTATTGATTTTAAGAAAGGCATTGAAGTTTATGGTTAGGTACACATTGGTGCAACAGTGCTTTTTTCATGAATGTGCTTGTTAATTCATCACCCGTTTGGAGAAGGCTGTGATTCGATGATAAATTAACAGGCACCGCATCGATTATATGCAACGCAGGACAAGCTAGATAAACTAGTAATATCATCAACCACGTGTAGTTAACTAGTGACTATGTTGAACTATGTTAAAGTTTAATGCTAGCTAGCAACTTACCTTGGCTCCTTGCTGCACTCATAACAGGTGGTCAGCCTGCCACGCAGTCTCCTCCTGGAATGCAATGTAATCAGCCATAATCGGTGTCCAAAAATGCCGATTGCCGATTGTTATGAAAACTAGAGGTCGGGCGATTTCAAGTTGGGACACTGATGCCCTTTGCAACCACGTACCTAAGTGAGAGTGGATTCTCAGCCCTCACAAGTATGAAACCAAATCCAGGCACAGACTGTGTGTGGAAAATTATTTAAGAGAGACTCTCCAATACAACCAACATTTCAGAGTTATGTGCATCCTTTCAAGCACACCCTTCTCATTAATCTGTGGTGAGTTATTCAACATTTTTGATGAACAAATAAGGTTTTATATGTAAGATGGCTAAATAAAGAGCTAAATGGTTTATCATCATTTGCGCCCTGGTCCTATAAGAGCTCTTTGTCACTTCCCACGAACAGGATTGTGACAAAAAAAATCACACTCCTTCAAACATTCAACCTCTAGCTGCGTACCAGTGTCAGTTCAATTTCAAATGTTGTTTTTTTGCCATGGCAGGCTTACAATGATGGCAAAAAACAACATTTGAAATTGAACTGACCCTGGTACGCAGCTGGAGGTGTAATGTTTGAAGGGGTACAGGACTGTAAAAAGTTTGGGAACCATTGATGTAAACCATTGGTCAACTCCAAGCCGAGTGGAACACAATGGCTTTATTAATCTGAATTGGAAAACGTTCAATTAAAAGCTGTTACGTAATTGCAGTGACAGCTCTTCAGCAACCCTGCGACACTTGTTGGCGCTGTCCAGTGGACCGTATCTAAACAAATGCACTGAAGCTAATGAAAGTGCGAAGAGATACTGCGAGGGAGAACAAAACTTACTTTTCATAGATAAATTCGTCATCTGTGCAGAAGTAGTGAGTGTTTGCAGTGCTTTTTGGCTTGCTTCTTAGGGTAGCAAAATATAATCGATCTGAAGAAGAAAAAAACATGGGTACATACATGTATGAACAGCAAACCTTCAGGGGCCATAACAACAGACATCACAACATCGATAGAACAAACAAATCGTTTAACACACTTCACCAAGGAAGACTTGGCAACATTGTTTTCCACGAGCTGTGATTACAAGGTAGCTAGCTAGCTGACGTCCCGTACAAAACTACATTAATCTGAAAATATCAGATGAATTCGCTCTTAGTTTACTTTGAAAATAAGACAATATTCGTTTCAGGTTAGCCAGTAACGTTAGTCATAGCTAGTAGTTCTCCAACCAATTCATGTCAATCACAGACAGCTTAGACTGGCTCGCAAAAGAAGGCTAGCTAGCCAGGTTGGCGAAAATACTCGCGTTGACTTGATAATTAATTAGCAGAAAGTTTACACATCGCCAACTAGCAAATGTTCACTTACCTTTTATTAATTCACAGGCTCCTATCAATTCTATGTCGTCTGCCATTTTAAACAAAGTTGAAAGGATAGGAGAATGTTTAAGGCTGTCGAGAGTCATCGATCGACACAAACAAGTTGCTAAGACTGACTAAACTGGAAAAAAAAGCTAACTAGTTAAATATTAGTAAACACTAAAAAATTAAATAAAAAACAGAGTAGCTCATTTAGTTAGGATAGCGTCTATCCAACTAGTAGCTAAGTTAGCGGTTTGCTAGCAGCCACGCACTTTGCTCTGGCTAAAATAATAAATTAAACGTAATTTGACCATTCGAAATCCATGCCCAAGAAAAAGTAAAGCTCTGCAGCAAAAAATATTTGCGTGCCTCTTGGTTTCATTCAGCGCTGAGGAAAATATCCATGCATTACAAATAGCAGACGTCCTCTTGACTTATTTCCTACCCAGACAGTGCACAAATCTTTTTCCTGAATCCCTGCCATGATTGCGGATAGTCATTCGACTACAAGCAAACATCTTAAAGGGACATCACATGGTAACCAGAAACCCAATCGCCACACAAAGGCACGTTGCCAGGGCATGGTCTCCCTCAACCAATCAGCGATCAAATACGTTGTCTGAACTCGACAATGGAGGGAAGGACACAGTAAAGAGAGTAGAATAAAAACGTATATGGGTAAACACTGAGGCCTATATCAGTAACACACTTTGATTATGCCTGTTCAACATGGCCCAGTGGATTATTTACAAAAGTTATAGAATGCAGGAAAAAACATAATGACATGCTATAAATCCCCCAGAACTATATAAGTAAATATATAGCTTGATATGAGCAACTGAATCTTCTGTTAATATTGTAACAACCTTTGTCAAACGCCTACTTTTAAGTGTTCAATCATTTCAGACCTATTGGAGTAACGGCTAAGATGTTGGTTGCTGATTAGATTAGATTTTTTAAATTTTATTTATTTTATTTTTATTTCACCTTTATTTAACCAGGTAGGCAAGTTGAGAACAAGTTCTCATTTACAATTGCGACCTGGCCAGGATAAAGCAAAGCAGTTCGACACATACAACGACACAGAGTTACACATGGAGTAAAACAAACATACAGTTAATAATACAGTATAAACAAGTCTATATACGATGTGAGCAAATGAGGTGAGATAAGGGAGGTAAAGGCAAAAAAGGCCATTGTGGCAAAGTAAATACAATATAGCAAGTAAAACACTGGAATGGTAGATTTGCAATGGAATAATGTGCAAAGTACAAATACATATAATGGGGTGCAAAGGAGCTAAATAAATAAATAAATTAATTACAGTAGGGAAAGAGATAGTTGTTTGGGCTAAATTATAGGTGGGCTATGTACAGGTGCAGTAATCTGTGAGCTGCTCTGACAGTTGGTGCTTAAAGCTAGTGAGGGAGATAAGTGTTTCCAGTTTCAGAGATTTTTGTAGTTCTTTCCAGTCATTGGCAGCAGAGAACTGGAAGGAGAGGCGGCAAAAGAAAGAATTGGTTTTGGGGGTGACTAGAGAGATATACCTGCTGGAGCGTGTGCTACAGGTGGGAGATGCTATGGTGACCAGCGAGCTGAGATAAGGGGGGACTTTACCTAGCAGGGTCTTGTAGATGACATGGAGCCAGTGGGTTTGGCGACGAGTATGAAGCGAGGGCCAGCCAACGAGAGCGTACAGGTCGCAATGGTGTGTAGTATATGGGGCTTTGGTGACAAAACGGATTGCACTGTGATAGACTGCATCCAATTTGTTGAGTAGGGTATTGGGGGCTATTTTGTAAATGACATCGCCAAAGTCGAGGATTGGTAGGATGGTCAGTTTTACAAGGGTATGTTTGGCAGCATGAGTGAAGGATGCTTTGCGAAATAGGAAGCCAATTCTAGATTTAACTTTAGATTGGAGATGTTTGATATGGGTCTGGAAGGAGAGTTTACAGTCTAACCAGACACCTAAGTATTTGTAGTTGTCCACGTATTCTAAGTCAGAGCCGTCCAGAGTAGTGATGTTGGACAGGCGGGCAGGTGCAGGTAGCGATCAGTTGAAGAGCATACATTTAGTTTTTCTTGTATTTAAGAGCAATTGGAGGCCACGGAAGGAGAGTTGTATGGCATTTGCTGGACCTAGGATCATGGAGTCAGGGCTATCCCCCGAATTCGGGGGATGGTGCTTATTTCATTTTATAAACGCAATACAATATGCAACCAAGCTTGATCTCAGCTTAATCTCATCCTCAATGTTTGATGTATCTTTATATCCAAACATAAGTACTGCCCCTAAAGTACACTGTGACACCAGAATCAGATATCATTATATAATTAGCAATTAGAATACTAATAATAGTATATAATATAGTATTTTTTGTGCAAGACATCTTATAGATAAAACAATAGGTAGCATATTGTTTTTAAATGTGTGCATGTTTTTTTCTGACAAAACGCTTAAGCGTGTGTGGCGGATTTCAAAACGCTTAAGCATTTTTCGACTCAGAGGAAAATAGAGCCGAACATATTGATAAAAGTAAACCCTGTCCTTAAGAAATTTACACCGTAATCAAAAAGTCACACCAGGTTAAGCCTACATGAAACACATCCCTTATTTTAAGTGTCTAAAATCTCCTATGGGAAAATGAATGGTGTAAAAACCATTGGAACTATTTTCCTGTTTGACCGCTAGGTTTTATGGGTATTATGACTTATACTGTGGTACAGGAAACATCCCTCCATTTTACTATGATGTCTTACATGGTCCTGTTGTTTTACAGGGCCTTCGGAAAGTATTCAGACCCCTTGACTTTTTCCACATTTTGTTACGTTACGGCCTTAATCTAAAATTGATTATTTTTTTATCCTCATCAATCTACACACACTACCCCATAATGACAAAGACAAATTCAAACAGTTTAGAAATTCCTTATTACATAAGCATTAAGACCTTTTGCTATAAAATTGAGCTCAGGTGCATACTGTTTCCATAGATCATCATTAAGATGTTTCTACAACTTGGAGTCCACCTGTGGTAAATTCAAATGATTGGACATGATTTGGAATGGCACACACCTGTCTATATAAAGTCCCACAATTGACAGTGCATGTCAGAGCAAAAACCAAGCCATGAGGTCGAAGGAATTGCCCGTAGAGCTCCAAGACAGGATTGTGTCGAGGCACAGATCTGAGCAAGGGTGCCAAAAAAATGGTGCAGCATTGAAGGTCCCCAAGAACACAGTGGCCTCCATCATTCTTAAATGGAAGAAGTTTGGAACCACCAAGACTCTTCCTAGAGCTGGCCCCCCAGCCAAACGGAGCAATCGGGGGAGAAAGGCCTTGGTCAGGGAGGTGACCAAGAACCCAATGGTCACTTTGACAGAGCTCCAGAATTACTCTGTGGAGATGGGAGAACCTTCCAGAAGGACAACCATCTCTGCAGCACTCCACCAATCAGGCCTTTATGGTAGAGTGGCCAGACAGAAGCCACTCCTTAGTAAAAGGCACATGACAGCCCACTTGGAGTTTGCCAAAAGGGACCTAAAGAACTCTCAGACCATGAGAAACAGATTATCTGGTCTGATGAAACCTAGCTTGAACTCTGGAGGAAACCTGGCATCATCCCTACGGTGAAGCATGGTGGTGGCAGCATCATGCTTTGGGGATGTTTTTCAGCGGCATGGACTGGGAGACTAGTCAGAATTGAGGGAAAGATGAACGGAGCAAAGTATAGAGAGATCATTGATGGAAACCTGCTCCAGAGCGCTCAGGACCTCAGACTGGGGTGATGGTTTACCTTCCAACAGGGCAATGACCCTAAGCACACAGTCAAGACAATGCAGGAGTGGCTTTGGAACAAGTCTCTGAATGTCCTTAAGTGGCCCAGCCAGAGCCCGGACTTGAACCCAATCTAACATCTCTGGAGAGACCTGAAAATAGCTGTGCAGCATCGCTCCCCATCCAACCTGACAGAGTTTGAGAGGGTCTCCAGAGAAGAATAGGAGAAACTCCCCAAATACAGGTGTGCCAAGCTTGTAGCGTCATACCCAAGACTTGAGGCTGTAATCACTGCCAAAGGTACTTCAACAAAGTACTGAGTAAAGGGTCTGAATACTTATGTATATTGAATCTTTTTTAAATTTAAAAATAAATACATTTACAACCATTTCTAAAACCCTGTTTTTGCTTTGTCATTATGGGGTATTGTGTGTAGATTGATGCGGATGAAAAAATATTTAATACATTTTAGAATAAAGCTGTAACCTAACAAAATGTGGAAAAAGTCAATTGGTCTGAATACATACCGAAAGGAACTGTATGTCACTTGATAGGAATTTAATAGGATCTCTATGGGTATCATCCTCTCGTGCCAGTATGTATGTGGGTCACCCCCAATGAGAGGGAGTAAGTGAGTGAACTGAAAGCAACCCCTTGTTTTTGTTGCCATCGTGCACAGTTTGGGACTACACAGAATGTATGCCTCCGGAGCTGCTCAAGTCAAAAAAGTCCCATAAATTGACAGAAATATAATCCAGAACATGACCGGGACAAACCCTGGCCTTTCAAGGTAGGCTTTCTTAAATGGATGGTTCACTTATTACCTAGGCTTGTATCAACTCGGGTTTATTTGGTAAGCACAACATTATGTACATTTGTATTCTTATTAAACCATCCTTTAAAGACGGAATCCGCAGTAGAGAAACAGCGTCACTGGCCACCCCTCGGATGTTGTTTTTATTTTGTTGACGAAGCAGAGCCGAGGAGCGTCGCACAATGCGCACATTTTTTTGTTGCTGCGTCGGGAATGATGTTCAAGGGAGAAAAAAATGCTCATTGTATACAGTAACTTCTTTGTAATGTCACAAACGGAGGTGGCAGTTTCACTATCTGTGAAATGCCTTGATAATAGTAGCTGTTTGTTTCATTTTCATTCAATCACAGGATTGCAATAAAGACTGTGCCTGTTTTCAGTGAAGCTTAGAAGAGACCACATAAAACAAACCCCAATCCCAGATATAATACTCATTGATCCTAGTAAAGATTGATGCCTCTGGCAGCAGTTAGAGAGAGTGTGGTTTTCAATGGATCTAGCTCACCTGCTATGAGAGAGATCCAGACCCGCTGGGGGGCTGATGCTGCGGCTGCAGGCTGGCTCCAGTCACTGTGCTCCTGGGTCCTCCAGGAAGCAACGTCTGACATGCCTTCATTGGGGTGCAGCAAAACGGGAGGTTTGGGGGCCACCCGGGACCTTCAGCGACAACTCTGTGGATCACTGTGCCGCTCCAACCCCAGAATATAAACAAGTCGATGTTTACCAAACGAGAGAAAGAGGGGCTTTGTGAGTGCTGTACCCCTGAGCATGCCAGAGGAACACAAAGCTAGCAAGGTGGGATCAGGTAACCACCTCTGGTTACTGCAATGTGATCGGCCCTCACGAGGCTCCTGTTCCTGTTACACAGCAGGCAAGGTGGGAATTTCAATCTTCCTTGAGTTCCCTCTCCGATTGATCAACCACTAATGTGCCATTTACTCTATGTAGATAGAAATCCATCTGCCCTATAAATGCTGCTCACTTGTCATCTGATTGCCGTGCTTTGTATTACAGTATTTCTCACACAACATTCATTGACGAGTTGTTTGTATTTGATGTTGAGGCAACTTAATACTCTCCATGTCTGACATCATGGAAAAGAAGGACAAGCAAACCTGTACCTGTAAAGCAGTGGACGGCTCATAAGAATGGCTAGAACGGAGCAAATGGAGTGGAATCAAACCATGTGTTTGATACCATTCCACTGATTCCGGTCCAGCCATTACCACAAGCCCGTTCTCTCCAATTAAGGTGACACCCACCTCTGTGCTGTGAAGAGATGGCTTACCTGCACTGTGCAACAAGGAAAGCAATTTCAGACAAGAGAATCTTTGGATGTGCATAGTTTCCTCTCATCAGTTTATTCTAAAGAACCACCAGACAATAAGAGTATTAGATCAAGAGAGTTGTCTTGACAGGGTGTTTTGCGAATTTAAAACTGTGGCGTGATGCAATTTCCCCAACCTCGGAGTGTTGGGTAGTTGAAATAGCACTGGTTTTGAAACATAGGCTTTTATGGCTCTGCCAACTCTCAGAGTAAATCTTTTCACTTCAGAAGTGTGTTGACAATAATCCTTTATGCAACCATTGTAAGGGCAGTTCAGAAAGGTTAAGCAATGGTTGACAAGGAACAACATAAGTGTGTATATTTGACAAATACAGGTTACAGTATATTGTTTACACTATACATTTTCAGGCCTGTTCCTACACTATGAACCTGATAAGATTACTATAGTTTGTTTCTCTTGCTTTATTTGCAGTAAAAATGCTTCAACGGCCCTAAAGTCATGTGGTGTTGACATACTGTATCTATCAGCACCGCCACGGTTTGTGAACGTAGAGATTACTGATTGTAGGCCTGCTGTACTGTAGCAAACAAATCTCTCATTATCATACTTTCAAGTCCGACATCAGCTCCCTAAATGGTCTTCAAGGTTTGTAACCTTTTATTGCATCTGAGAACAGACAAACAGGATGGGTGGAGAAAAACGATGAAAAGATGGAAGGAAACAGGCCAAGATGATAACTGATAAGATTACACAATATCCCCTGCCGTGAGTACATAGCCAGGACCTGGGGTGTCCCTGAAATAGACAAAGCAGACTAAAGTTTATATAGTGGTGCTATTATGGGTGTTGTACTTTGGGATTATTTTTTTATTGAGAATTTGTAGTTTTGTATGTACTGTAAAATCGGTATACAATTCAGTGACTGAGCTACCAATAAAAACAATTGTTTCAATCTAAAACAATAGCTTAAAATTAGAAAGTTGGTGACTATCAGCAACACACAGATTACGGTTGTGAATAACTGGAGATTGAGAAAAAGCTCAATGTTCACAACAACCTCACCAATGAGATGTCCACACATTTGGTGGTGAGTGAAGAGAATTGGATTAGGCCACAAAAATAGCTAAGCAACAAGCCTTGCAGTCAACCCTCAAGCCCTCACACATTAACCACGTTCATAACCACTCAACAAGCAAAGCTAAAACATACCATAGTTAACCTTCTCATTACTTGGAGAGCTTGTCGAAAAAGTTGTCAAGTAGTTGCAGACTGGAGGAAAAAAGTCAGCTTTGCTGAGAGAAGTTGCATAAGGTTTTTCCATGGGTCTACACTTCACTCCTGAAGACTTAGTTATCACATGCACAAGTACAGTGAAATGCCCAAGGTGTCTGACTGCATGCTTTCCAGTCAGACAACCCTGCAGCTATTTCTGCTAATGATCTGGAATAAGAACACCAAGCACCTCAACAGTTGCAATGGCAAAAAGCAAAGGTTCTTGCTGGCGAATCATTAGTTGGCAAGTATAACATGACCATGCTATCAAGCTGGGTCAGCTAGATAGCTAATAACTATCAGACAAGCAACTCCATGCTATGGCTATGTACTCTTCAGCACATTAAGATTGCTGGAACGAGTCATTCACTGGAATTAAATAGTCCCCTGTACTAAAACAGTTTGAATCACTACCATGATATGTAAAGACATGGATTTAATTTTTTAATGCAATGAAGGGGTTATGAGTGATGACAGACATCCAGCTACGCATTTCTGGGGGTGAGAAGATATCTGAATCAATCCATGATATGTCAGAAATCCTTTACTCAAGATCATCTTTTGTTCAGAGAAGGCAAAAATAAGGTATTTTATTCATATTTTCTCAAAACAATGTGGAAAACAAATCTCCACATTGTCTTTTAAACATTATCTGACTAATACAGTAGTCAACACAACTCTGCAGTCTAATCTGCATTACCTGAGTGACAAACAATGCACCAAAAAAAATCTAATAAGTGAAACAATTGACATAAAGGAAAACTCCACCCAAAAACAACATATTGGTATTTGTTTCATTAGTCCATTGTTGTCATAGCCCCAAAATGTTTTGCTTTTCAGCAATCACTTTTTCAAGACATATCTTTCAAAATACAGAAATCCTCCCCGTATGAAGCAAAATGGAACTAGAATGATCAACTAGGGACAGAGACCATGAACAATGTTTTTTTTTGTTGCCATAAAAGCCTGTATGCACTGAGACTGCTGAAACGTACACCCCTTCTACACAGAAATCTAATGTTTTTATTATAACAGTGTAAGGCATTAATACCCTGAGTTATACAAGCTACGAGGGTAATGACAGTTAATGCAATAGGGGGAAAGGACAACGATGACCAACTGTCATGTGGCTGTGCGTTTGTAAACCAATAATTCATTTGCTTGAATATCGTGCCACGAGGGCCACAATAAATCCTAATATAAATAGAAGCAGCATCTGACCGTTAGATGACATCACAGTAGTGTCTCCAGTACCTCTTCTATCCACGGCTGCAGGTGGAGACAACATAAAAGGGGCGGTTAGACACATGGGTGTGGCTAGAAATGAGGGTTGGTGACACCCACTCCTTGGCACTCGATGATGTAGGTGTCATTGCTGGCATTCTCGTCATCTGCCTTGGTCACTGTAAACTTGGCCTGGGAATAAGGGAAAGACATTTTATATAAAAAGTTGACTTTATAAAACCATGCACTGAGTACTCATTTTCCCATCAATTGAGTCTTTGGAAATCAATTAAAATGTGTTTTGGACCCACCTGGGTGAGCTGTTCTGCCACATGGATTGCAGTCTTTGTGTGTAGGGTGACTGGGCCAGTGCGGATTCTGGAGATGCCGTTTGCCAAGGCCATGAAAAGGATGAGCTGCCAGGGAGTGAAAGAAGAAGAGTTCAGCAGCTGACTTCAAATAGAGTAAGTTCAAGTGGCTGCTGTGAGATGGACAGTGAGGCAAGGAGAGGTATGGTGTCAAGCACCCATTCTTAACTTGAATTTGGAAGTATACGTTAATTACAATGATTATAGATTACTTACAGAAGGACACCGAAGCTTGGTTTGTGAAATACCCATGTGTGTGCGTGGTTTATTGCTAACCTGGTCCTGCAGAAACTCGTCCACACAGCCGTTGTGCCTTATATTCCTGAGCAGCATCTCTGCAGCCTCAAAGCCCACTTTGTCTGGGTACACACCTGAGACATTGGGGGACCAGCGTTAGACAGCCAATCTGCTCAGCATGTGTTATATTTTCCCCCCCAATTATTTTATCTGGGCCCATATTTGTAGCGTCTAAGAGCAGAAGTGCTGATCTAGGATCAGGCCTCCCTAGAATAATCAAATCATATTATGATCTAAAAAGCAAAACTGACTCCAAATCAACAGATATTTTACTCTTAGAAGATTTGAGAATACTGGCCCAGAGGTTATTGGTGTGCGAGAGAGTCACAGGGGAGGTGCAAACCAGGTCATTGGATAGAGCTGGGTTGGATATTTAAATTATTCAGATACATACACTTCCTAACTCTGCCCCCAATAGAACAAACTTTTGTTCATGTAACGGTCACAACATTAAAAAAACAACCTACAGATGCATAGGATAGCAATTTGAAAATGTTAGCCAACATTTTCCTTTTTCTCAATATTTCCCTATTCTCTGCTGTTGACCACTTACCTTGTATGGCTTTAGCAATGCTTATGTTGAAGCACAACTTTACTCACCATCCAAGCTTATATACAGTTTCACAGCATAACATTGTCAAGCATGTCTTTATTTGTAGAACGTTGCCCACTAGTGGTACATATTGGACTGTACACTTCACTTCAAAGACCAAACAAGCATAAGAACAATGGATTTCTCACCTTTCTTGCCAAGAGCTGACCCTGCAAATATACAGCCTGTGGAAGACTCTGCGATGATTCTGGGGAGAATAGAGACACCATATCAAAAATGTGGTAGAGGTGGATAGCATTTAAGATGAGACAACCCATTGCAGTTCTGTTGAATGTTACCTTCTCTATTGTCTATCCACCAAACTAGGGACACAAAACATTATGCAAGCCATCAGTCTACTGTCATGACTTTCCCTCCTGGGTGAGGATCAAAGACCAGCCCTCCCACCCTCTCCTCTCTCTCACCCACCCACCATGAACATACTATTCTCCTCAAATTTGATCATTTATTTACATATTAGGGTACCTGAGGATTGATTAGAAACATTGTTTCACTTGTTTGGACAATGTTTATTGGTAACATTTGGGATTCATTTGTATGCATTTTGAACGAGGGAAACCGGTGGATTACTGAATCAAGTGCACCAACTAAACTGACTTTTTGGGGATATAAAGGACTTTATCGAACAAAACAAACAGTTGTTATGTAGCTGGGACTCTTGGGATTGCAAACAGAGGATGATATTCAAAGGTAAGGGATCTATTTCAGACTTTCGTGACACCTCTGCTTGTTTGGAAAATGTTTGTAATGCTTTTGTACGCGGGGCGCTGTCCTCAGATAATCGCACGGTTTGCTTTCACTGTAAAGCCTTTTTGAAATCTGATAAAGCGCCTGGATTAACAAGAGGTTAAGCTTTTAAACGATGTAAGACACTTGTATTTTCATGAATGGTGAATTTGAAGAATTTTTACATTTTGAATTTCGCGCTCTGCAATTTCACCGGATGTTGGCTTAGCGTCCCACTGATCCGCAAGGACAGTAAAACTAAATAACTATCTCTGAAAGTGTACGCATTCACAGGGTCAGGTTTACATCTAAATGTTGTACAACAGATGATTAAATATAAAACAATTTGTGAGAAGATGAAATGTGATTTTAACCTTCTAAATGAGATAATTTTTATATAAAAACCTTTTTCCACGTCAGTAACCACACCCTTCAAGGTGAGTCACGACAACTCAGACAAATTCCAAATAGTATCCGTAATGTCCACAGAAACATGTCAAACATTTTCTATAGTCAATCCACAGGTTGTTTTTCAAATATACCATCGATAATATATCAACTGCAACTGTCTTTATCAGTAGGAGAGGGAGAGGCAATGGCTGCCCAAACTCTGTTGCGCGAGCAAAACTCATGCAAACACCTGACACGATGTTATCTTTCTCGCTCATTTTTCAAAATAAAAGCCTGAAACTATGTCTAAAGACTGTTGACACCTTGAGAAAGCGATAGGAAAGGAATCTGGTTGATATCCCTTTAAATGGAGCTTAGGCATGCTATGGAACATGGAGCTTTCAAAATAGAAGCAACTTCCTGGTTTGATTTTCCTCAGGTTGCCCCTGCAATATCAGTTCTGTTATACTCACAGACAATATTTTGTGTTTTCTATCCTAATCTGTCAATTATATGCATATTCTAGCATTATGGGCCTGAGAAATAGGCTGTTTACATTGGGAACGTTATTTTTCCAAACATAAAAATAGTGCCCCCTAGCTTCAAGAGGTTAAACTACTAGCCCAGTATACGTGCAGCGCGAGCTGAATACGTGACAAATGGTCTAAAACTACAAGACCAACTACAAGACCCTCCAATCTAACGAACACTTCCAAAACAAAGACGACAACAAATACAAAGGACACTGTGACCTCTGGTGGACAAACCAGAGACTTCTGTCGAATGACTCCCAATAGCGATTTCAACAGAGACAACAAAGACATACAAGCGTAAATATATATACAAGCGTAAATATATATACACATTGCAATTATTTTCAAATGAGCGGTCGTTCATGTGCAAAGTATTCATATTCCCATGAGCATAGCTTCACACGCATGTATAATAAATTAACATGCCCCTCCCTTTTCATTGTGTACCAAGCTGTCATATCAGGTTAGTCCACTAGGGACTTTTCATTGCATTATGCTAGTGATCAACATATAATATATTGTGTGTGTATGTAATTCTGTGTGATTATTTTAGTTACACAAATTGTCTTAATTATTTACTATCACTGAAACATTTAGACATGGGTTCATGCAGATTTGAAGTCAACGACATTCAGAAAGACTGATATGAGGTAATAATAATACTAATAATTAATGAATGGATGACTCATTTTACAATATATTCTGATATTCTTTAGTTAATTCGGGAATCTGTAACTCATGAAACAAACTTTGTGGTGCCCCAAGATTGGTGTCCCTCTAATTCTGCCATCGCTCTCCCCTCCCGGAGGACCATCTGGACTGATGACTCCAGGGTGTCCCTAGTCCACCTGGTTGTGCCTCTGATCCAGTTTCTGTGGCGATGGAAAACCTGACCTGTTCCCCAGAGGTGCTACTTTGTCCCGGACCTGCTGTTTAGACCCTCCCTCTCCCATCTGCTGTCTCGACCTCAAAGCAAACAGACATTTACTCCTGAGGTACTGACCTGTTGCACCCTCTACAACCACTGCTTATTATTTGACCCTGCTGAACGTTTAAACTTCTTGAAGAACGATCTGGCCTTAATGGCCATGAACTCTTATAACCTCCACCCGGCACAGCCAAAAGAAGACCCCTCAGAGCCTGGTTCCTCTCTAGGTTTCTTCCTACTATGTTTCTGCCTTTCTAAGAAGTTTTTCCTAGCTACAATGATTCTACATCTGCATTGCTTGCGGTTTGGAGTTGAGGCTGGGTTTCTGTATAAGCACATTGTGACATCTGCCAATGTCAAAAGGGCTTTATAAATACATTTGAGTGATAATGCAATGGTTAATGTCATGTAAATACGCTCACATGATGCCGTTGCCGCTTCCACAGGCCATGTCCTTCTCCTGCAGTGTTTGAATGTTGATGTAAAGGTCCTTTATCTCTCGCCTGATAACTCTTGTTGCAGTCGTGGCCATGTCCTTGGCAAGCTGGAGGAAAAGGAGTATTTGAGCTCACTCAAATCTGATCTCAGAAACTACTTCATTTTATCATGTGCATTTAAGTCCAGAGGGGTAGCAGACGGACAGGAAACTGCTCCATCACATGCATTTCACCTGTCCATAATGGTCTAATCCGTTGTTTGTAAGTACACAAGTGGAATAAGGACAAAACCGCAAAATTTCAATTTTACTTTGTCACATGCGCCGTATACAACAAGTGTAGACTTCACCGTGAAAAGATTATACAAGGAGTACCAGTACCGAGTAAATGTGCTGGGGTACAAGGTAGTTGAGGTAATATGTACATGTAGGTAGGGCTAAAAGTAATCACTACAGTACTACATTAAAGACATGCTCCGGTATTTTGGTGACTACCTCCCTATTTGGGCTGGATGTGTCAATGTGTAGCTCATACATTAAGATTTTTTATTTAACCATTATTTTCCCAAGTACGTTGACGGAGAACACACTCATTTACAGCAACAACCTCGGAAATAGTTACAGGGGAGAGGGGTGAATGAGCCAATTGTAAGCATAATGTCTTACCTCAATTAGCCACGAAATCACTAGTTTGAAAGAAACGTTTTCTTGAAGCTGCGCCATTTTCCCTAAATTTCCACCCCATGTGGGCCAGCCCCGTAGGAATTTGAGTTCTACCCAAAGAGCTTCAGCCCCTCTCATTTGAGTGACAACTACCAAAAGGCCTGCCCAGCGTTAACCAATAAGGTTGCAGGGCAGGCCCAACAGCTCAGTGGACACAGCAGAGAGAGAGCCGGAGAGCAATGACGTTGTGCACATATGACATAGTACACAGAATCTCTTTCATACACAGCCACAGATTGTGTTTTTTTTGTTAGTTTCTTTGCGTTGTTTGGAACTTGTATTTTTTAAATGATTTTTTTGTAACTTATTTTGGACATAATGTTGCTGCAACTGTCTCTTATGACTGAAAAAACTTCTGGACATCAAAACTGCGATTACTCACCACGAACTGGCAGGATCCCTTTTTCCCCTTTAACGAGTCTGACGTGAATGACATACTGCTTTCCCCAGATCCCCGTCATTTGCATGAAGAGAAGGTGGAGAAAAACGGGCTGGAGGGCAGGCTGCATTCTGAGAATTCGTAGGCCAACGAATAAACCCCAACTGCCTTCCATTCAGCTAGCAAACGTGCAATCTTTGGAAAGTAAAATCGATGACCTACACGGAAGATTAAACTACCAACGGGACATTCAAAACTGTAAAATCTTATGCTTCACGGAGTTGTGGCTGAATGACAACATTATCAACATACAGCTGGCTGGTTATACACTGTACTGGCAGGATAGAACAGCGGCGTCTGTTAAGACAAGGGGAAGCGGACTATGTATTTTTGTAAACAAGAGCTGGTGTACGATATCCAAGGAAATCTCAAGGTTTTGCTCGCCTGAGTATCTCTTGATAAACTGTAGACAACACTATCTACCAAGAGTTTATCTGTAAATTTCATAGCTGTCTACATACCACCACAGACTGATGCTGGCACTAAGACCGCAATCAATGAGCTGTATTCCATTATAAGCAAACAGGAAAACACTCCCCCAGAGGCAGAGCCACTCTTGGCTGGGGACTTTAATACAGGGAAACTTAAAATCACCCTCCATTTGGCAAATCTGACCATAATTCTATCCTCCTGAAACCTGCATACAAGCAAAAATTAAAGCAGGACGCACCAGTGACTAATCACCACATCAGTCATTGGCTTCATCAATAAGAGCATCAATGACGTCGTCCCCACAGTAACCGTACGTACATACTCCAACCAGAAGCCATGGATTACAGGCAACATCCGCACTGAGCTAAAGGCTTGAGCTGCTGCTTTCAAGGAGCGGGACTCTAATCCGGAAGTTTATAAGAAATCCCGCTATGGCCTCCGACAAACCATCAAACAGGCAAAGCGCCAATACAGGACTAAGATTGAATCGTACTACACCGGCTCTGATGCTTGTCGGATGTGGCAGGGCTTGCAAACCATTAAAGATGATAAAGGGAAGCACAGCCGAGAGCTGCCCAGTGACACAAGTCTACCAGATGAGCTAAACTACTTCTATGCGCGCTTCGAAGCAAATAACACTGAAAGATGCATGAGGGCACAAGCTGTTCCGGAAGACTGTGTGATTACGCTCTCTGCAGCCAATGTAAGTAGGACCTTTAAAACAGGTTAACATTCACATGGCCACAGGTCCAGACAGATAACCAGGACATGTACTGCGAGCCTGCGCTGACCAACTGGCAAGTGTCTTCACTGACATTTTCAACTTCTCCCTGTCTGAGTCTGTAATACCAACATATTTTAAGCAGACCACCATAGTTGCTGTGCCCAAGAACACTAAGGTAACCTGCCTAAATGACGATCAACACAAAGCACTCACATCATTTGCATACTGCGCTGCCAGATCCACAGATGATGCAATCTATTGCACTCCACACTGCCCTTTCCCACCTGGACAAAAGTAACACCTATGTAAGAATGCTGTTCATTGACTACAGCTCAGCGTTCAACACCATAGTGCCCTCCCTCAAAGCATATCAATAAGCTAAAACCTGGGACTAAACACCTCCCTCTGCTACTGGATCAGGAACTTCCTGATGGGCCGCCCTCAGGTAGTAAGGGTAGATAACAACACATCCGCCACGCTGAACCTCAACACAGGGGCCCCTCAGGGGTGCGTGCTCAGTCCCCTCCTGTACTCCCTGTTCACTCATGACTGCAAGGCCAGGCACGACTCCAATCGTTAAGTTCGCCGATGTCAGAGACCTGGCCATGTGGTGCCAGAACAACATCCTCTCCCTCACCATGATCAAGACAAAAGGAGAGGATTGTGGATTACAGGGAAAAAAAGATCGTGCATGCCCCCATTCTCATCGAAGGGGCTGTAGTGGAAAAGGTTGAGAGCTTCAAGTTCCTTGGTGTCCTCATCACCAATAAACTAACAAGGTCCAAGCACACCAAGACAGTCGTGAAGAGGGCCCGACAAAAACCTATTCCCCCTCAGGAGACTAAACAGATTTGGCATGGGTCCTCAAAAGGTTCTACAGCTGCACCATCAAAAGCATCCGGACTGGTTGCATCACTGCCTGCCTGGTATGGCAACTGCTCAGCCGCTGACTGCAAGGCACTAGAGGGTAGTGCGTACGGCCCAGTACATCACTGGGGCCAAGCTTCCTGCCATCCAGGGCCTATATACCAGGCAGTGTCAGAGGAAGGCCCTAAAAAATTGTCAAAGACTCCAGCCACCCTAGTCATAGACTTTCTCTCTGCTACCGCACGGCAAGCGGTACCGGAGCACCAAGTCTAGGCTTCCAAACAGCTTCTACCCCCCCAAGCCATAAGACTCCTGAACAGCTAATCACATGCCTACGCAGACTTATTGCATGACCCCCCCCCCCTTACACCACTGCTACTCTCTGTTATTGAATTGACTATGCATAGATAATAACTCAACCTACATATACATCTTACCTCAATTACCTCTACTATCCGGTGCCCCCCTGCACATCGACTCTGTACCGGTACCCCCCTGTATAGTCTCGCTATTGTTATTTTACTGTTGCTCTTGACCGCAACATTTCCCAATCCCCTCCAACTCACAAGGCAGGCACGCTTGAACTCATCTTTACTAGAGGCCGTTCGCCTACTAATCTCACTACAATCCCCCTCCGGGTCTCTGATCACTACTTTGCTTCCTTTTCGGTGTCCCTTTCCTCAAACCCTAGCTACTCACCCCTACCCAGACGGTCATGCACCGTCGCAATTGTCGCTCTCCCACTACTCCCTCCTCTATCCTATCATCTCTCCCTTCTATTAAATCCTTCTTCGGGCCTCCCGGGTGGCACTGTGGTCTAAGGCACTGTATCTCAGTGCTAGCTGGGCCACCAGAGATTCTGGTGATTCTGGAGGTCCATGGGGAGACGCACAATTGGCCCAGCGTCGTCCAGGTTAGGCAGGGTTTGGCCGGCAGGGATAGCTTTGCCTCATCGTGCACTAGTGGCTCCTGTGGTGGGCTGGGTGGAGTGCACACTGACCAGGTCTCCAGGTGTATACGGTGTTTCCTCCGACACATTGGTGCGGCGGGCTTCCGGGTTGGATGTGAATTGTGTCAAGAAGCTGTGTGGCTAGGTTGGGATGTGTTTCAGGAGGACGCATGGCTCTCGACCTTCGCCTCTCCTGAGTCCGTACGGGAGTTGCAGCGATGAGACAAAGACTGTAACTACTACCAATTGGTTCCCACGAAATTGGGCAGGGGGAAAAAATGAAATCCTGTCTCCTGATTCTGCCTCATCGACCCTACTCTCCCATCCCTTTCCGCATCCTATGACTCCCACTGTCCCTTATCCTCCTGGCCGGCTCAGCCCTCCCACTACGTGGCTGAGTGACTCATTGCGAGCTTACAGAACAGGGTTGCGGGCAGCTGAGTGAAAATGGAGGAAAACTAAACTTCTGCAGGACCTATCATACTTTCACTCCCTCCTCTGAGGGAAAGGGTGATACCTTGTCAGTTGTACAATTGAATGCCTTCAACTGAAATGTGTCTTACGCATTTAATGCGTAACGACATCCACGTCTTCAGGCGCCCTAGGAACAGCGGGTTAACTGTATTGCTCAGGGGCCGAACGACAGATTTTTACCTCCTCCTCTGTATCTGCCGCTAAAGCCACTTTCTATCACTATAAATTACAAGCTTCTGCCTCTAACCCCAGTTAACTCTTTTCAACCTTCTCCTCGCTCCTTAATCCTCCACCCCCTCCCCGAACAACTTTGTCAGACACTTTGAAAAGAAGGTTGACGACATCCGCTAGTCATTCACTCAGCCTATTGATTCAACTGGTCCACTCACACAGAACTTCCCTACTCAGTGACCTCTTTCTCTCCTCTCTCTCCAGAGGAAATCCTGCAACTAGGGAGGTCTGACTGCCCAACAACCTGCCCGCTTGAACCCCTCCCCTCCTCCAGAAAATCTCTGGAGACCTTCTCCCTGTCCTCACTTCCCTCATCAATTAATCCCTGGCCACTGGAAGGGTCCACTCTTGACTTCAAAACGTCCGGAGACGCTCCCCTCCTCAAAAATACAACACTTAAATCATCTTGACATCAAAAACTGTATCTTTTTTAAATATCTTTCCAAAACACTGTCTGATCAACTCCGATAACCAGTCAGACTTCAAGACTGGTCACTCAACCAAGACTGCTCTTCTGTGTCACAGTGGCTCTCCACACTGCCAAAGCTTACTGTCTCTCTCCTCTGTTCTCATCCTCTAATCTACCCACTGCCTTCGACACCGTGAACCAGCAGATCCTTTTTTAAACACCTTTATTTAACTAGGCAAGTCAGTTAAGAACAAATTCTTATTTTCAATGACGGACTACGGTTAACTGCCTTGTTCAGGGGCAGAACAACAGAGTTTTACCTTGTCAGCTCGGCGATTTGATCTTGCAACCTTCTGATTGCAAGATCATCCCGCTTCGCTGCAATCTCCACTGGCATCCCTACCTTCAGGCTATGCTCAAACCCTACACCCCAACTCCGTACAGCCACCTCTGGTCTCTTGGCCCAACCACCACTAGAGGGCAGCTTCCGCACAGTCTGGTCCAAGCTCTTCTCCTGACACCCCAATGGTAGAATAAGCTTCCCCCTGAAGCTAGGAAAGCAGAGTCCCTGCACATCTTCCAAAAGCACCAGGAACCCTACTTCTTCAAGGAGTATCTTAAATAACCCCTCTCCTTTTTACGTGTGCCTTTTTTAAATGTATGCATTTCTGTCCTTGAGCTGTTCTTGTCTAATGATGTTCTATATAATGTCATTCTGTATTATGTTTCATGTCTTGTGTGGACCCCAGGAAGAGTAGCTGCTGCTTTTCCAACAGCTAATGGGGATCCTAATAAATACCAAATACCTTGTTTTTAATAATACAATAACTTTTCTGAACCAGCACTTCACAAAAGTCTTGCCATAGATTTTCAAGCAGATTTAAGTCAAAACTGTAACTTGGCCATTCAGGAACATTCAGTCTTTTTGGTAAGCAACTCCAGTGTACATTTGGCCAATTTGTAAGTCGCTCTGGATAAGAGCGTCTGCTAAATGACTTAAATGTAAATGTTTATGTTGTAGGTTATTGTCCCACTGAAAGATTAATTCCTTTCCCAGTGTCTGGTGTAAAGCAGACTGAAGCAGGTTCTCTTGGATTGTGCGTGTGCTTAGCTTAGGGATTTCCCAAACTAAGCCCTCTGGACCCCAAAAAGGTGCACGTTTTGGTTTTTGCCCAAGCACTACACAGCTGAGTCAGACAATCAACTAATCATCAAGCTTTGATCACTTAAATCAGCTGTGCAGTGTTGGGGCAAAAACCAAAACGTGTACCCGTTTGGGTCCTGAGGACCGAGTGTGGGAAACACTGGCTTAGCTCAATCCTGTTTCTTTTCATCCTGAAAAACTGCCCAGTCTTTGCCGATGTCAAGCATACCATACCATGATGCAGTCACCACCATGCTTGAAAATAAAGGAGGCAGTTACTCAGTGATGTATTGGATTTGCCCCCAAACACAAGGCTTTGCATTTAAGCCAAAAATAATAATTCCTTTGCAGTGTTTTTTTCTTCCTCGGTTGTTTTCGCCCATCATAGCCATTGAACTCTGCAGCAGTTTTAAAATCCCTAATGGCCTCATGGTGAGTCCATATAACTTGTGATTTGTTAAGCCAGTTAGCCTAAAAAAACTAATTTGTAAAATGAGTAGAATTCTTTTCACTTTGACATTAGAGTATTCTGTGTAGATCAATTACAAAAAAAATACAATTAAATCTTCTTAAATCCCACTTTGTAACGCAACAAGATGTGGAAAAAAAGTTCAAGCTGGTGTGGACTTTTTATAGGCACTGTATAACAGTAACTTAAAATGCATAGGCAACTCTAACCCAACGCCATTGCTTGGTATGGTACCTTATAGGGTAAAACCCCAGCAACAAAGGACCTTCCATAGATCTTGGAGATGGTTCCTCGTTCGGTCATGTTGACAGGGCTCAGCTCGCTCACTGGGCTAACCTTAGCCACCACCTCACCTCCGCCTTTGGGGTAGTAGCCCCTATTCAAAACAAGAACATGCACGCATGGTTATATTTTGGGTACCAGGCAGTATTTTTTTTACACCAACACTAATCTAACAGGGAGGACGATACTAACCTCATTCTCAAGTCACAGTTGAAATGTACACCAAACTTCTCCACAATGGGCTTGAATACCTGGGGGAAAATGTCAAACTGACTTTAGGAGTACATATAACGGTAACACAAAGAAACTAACTTAAAAATAAGTAGATGGCAAATAAGAGGATGTTTAGTGACAGTCATAAACCAAGCAGTCCATCTTCGTGCCTGTCTATAGACAAGGTATTTAAGAATTTGTGATAACTAAAATTCATGATTTCCCAGGAACCCAACCCACATTACGGCAGGGTAGCCTAGTGGTTAGAGCGTTGGACTAGTAACCGAAAGGTTGCAAGATCGAATCCCCGAGCTGATGAGGTAAAAATCTGTCGTTCTGCCCCTGAACAAGGCAGTTAACCCACTGTTCCTAGGCAGTCATTGAAAATAAGAATTTCTTCTTATTAACTGGCTTGTCTAGTTAAATAAAGGTAAAATACATTTTAAAAATTACAACCACTGGTACCTCTCCCAACACAGGTTAAGGTTAGCCATACCTTGATGGTGTAGTCAATCTGCGGGGCCATATCCGCGTTGGTGCCCCCCTTCAGACAGAGCTCAGAGGGGCCATCAGCGTACAGGGCACAGGGTAGAGAGACCTGCAGCAGCAGCCCCACACTCCTGGAACAGAGCAAGATAGAAGTATGAGATAGATTGACTAGGTTTCCCCTTTACCTTCCCTGTTGTACAACTAAATGCATTCTACCAAAATAAACCCAAACCCTCTGAATCAGAGGTGCAGGGGGTTGCCTAAAAAATCGACATCATAGGTGCCCAGGGAGCAGTTGTTGGGGGTTAACTGCCTTGCTCAGAACGGCACATTTTTCCACCTTGCCGGCTCAGGGGTTTCAAACCAGTGATCTTTTGGTTACTGGCCCAACGCCCTTAAACGCTAAGCTATCTGCTGCCCCAGGAGACTAACAGGGGTTCCAGACTCCCAAATGTAAATATCCCCCATCGTTATACACAAAATTAATTTCCATTTAAAAATTGACACTGAAGTATATTGTATCGTCTGAGGCTAAATATTTTTTCCCCTGCTATTTTGTGAAATTGTCTTAACTCAACATAGTTTTGGGTAATGTTTATATGGGTATCATGTCAGATTGATAATAACAAGGTTTTTAACAAGTGCATTTGGATAGCCATCCACAGCTCTGTCTTTCTTTGGGGCGGCAGGTAGCCTAGTGTTTAGAGCATGGGCCAGTAACAGAAAGGTTGCTAGATCGAATCCCCGAGCTGACAAGGTAAAAATCTGTCAATCCCGCCCCTGAACGAGGCTGTTAACCCACTGTTCCTAGCCCTTCATTGTAAATAAGAATTTGTTCTTAACTGACTTGCCTAGTTAAATAAATTATTGTCTGAGATTAGGAACCAAAAACTGTGTCCCATACTCCCATTGAATGTGTGCCGTCAGGAATAACGGTGGTGCAGCCTAACATGATTTACCCTGCCGTTTGTGGGTCTGCGGTGTGATTCCCAGCTTTTATTTTCCCAGGGGTGAGTGTGACTTCTGTAGATCCCACTGAGCCTCCCTCAAGATTTCCACAACAAATGTCCCTCACCAACTCCAACCCTGACAGATGCTGTGGTCTAGTAGTGAAAAGGGGAAGGGGGGGCAAGTGGTTAACAATGAAAGGGGAAAAAACGTAGCTATTTCAATTGAATAATGACAATATGTAGGCTATGATATCATCTGCACTGAATGACAAAAGACAATGAGGGAAAAGTTTTCTAGTTCAGTTGTTGATAGAAATAAGTCAACTGCCATGTGCTTGCACATTACCAACAAAGGATCACATGAAAAATATAGCTATGAGGGTGGGCATCTGCCATTAAATATGAAACAAAAGATAAGACAAGTTATAGACCATGGGCTGTAAAACAGCTAATTGTCAGATTAAAGTTGACGCTCTATCTGCTTGGAAAATAAAGGTCCTTTAAACCAACTTTGCTTTGTTTTCTGATTGACTAAACTTCTGTCTGGAGACGCCGGCGATTGCCCCAGGGCTATAGACTGCAACTCGAATGAAGCTTTCTTATATTAGTAGGATGACATGTGGCTTTTGTTGTCGTCTAGCCAGCTACATACTCTACAAATTCATGACATGGATTTAGAAAATGAATACCTTAATCCTGGTGTACCTCTACCTGCGCGAATTTTGTTTATTCTGATGGAAGCGCCGTTGATGCAACTCAGTGCGGCAGATACTCTCAAAATTTGCCCACCCTGAAAGAGGACAAAACATAATATACATAGTAAAAACATATTCTAAGTTCAATGTCAAATCATATTGCTAAAATATGTAGTAGAAATTGTATTTTAATCGTGTGAAATACTCACACCCTCCATTATACTTCCGTCCATTTCCACCATTGCTGCGGCCATTTTTGAAACAAGAAGAAAAATATTTATGTTTTTCAATGACTCCTCCACTATAAGAAATGTATGATGTCTGTACCTAAAGATGTGAAAACACGCAAATATGGATGCTCTGCCCTGAAGTAGCTTTTTATAGCGTTTGATGTAACAGACACTCCGCCGACGTCTGGGGTAGCTACTCCAATTGTGAACTTCCCCCAACCGTCACTGCGCAGTGCGGTAGTTATCAATGAAAGCAATTTCTTATTACTTGGGAGAGAAAAAATGAAAATCCCACAACGATACGAAAAAACGGGTTATATTTGAACTGCGATGTTCACGTGTTATTCACATTTTTCCATGAAATGTTGCTCAGCATTAAGGCTGCTACTCTTGATCGTGTTGACTGTTGGCACATGCGCAATTGTGATCAGCAAGGAATCAATTGACTCACCCCCTCCCTGTTCAAAGTTGGAAAAGTAGTGGGGAAGGCCTAGAAAAAAATACTACAAATCATAACAATGAATTAATGCATAGGCATTAAAGGGATGGTTCACCAAAATTACATTGGTGTCCTTACCTTAGATATTTAGCATTTTCGTGCTTCATGACCAATGAATTGTTAATTGTGTAATTCAACCGCCCTTTAATACGCATTACAGTGTGTGTGTGTGTGTGAAAGAGAGCGAGAGAGCATTTAAGTCATGGCATTGCAACGAGCAACACCGCAGATATTGAGATGAGCGAGATGCAAGACTTTGCTCTCACACGGTCACACACAGTATCTGCGCAAGCGCGCATGTTCGCTTCACACTGTTACAGCTTAAAAGCCACCGGACTGAAACAGCGGAGAAGTTGAGCCTCGTGCTTGTTGAAGGAAATTGACCTAATATGCTGTTTACTTTCTGCATCTACGTCATATTGCTGAGTCTACCTTGATAAACACTGCCACATAGGTACAGTATGTTCCTATTATTATTGGCATTTTGACTAGTAGCAAGTAGAATATTTGTCTTGGGGTCAGAGGAGCCAGGTGTTTGCCCCATTCAGCACACCAAAAATAATACTGGATGCACTTGCACCCAATAAACATATCCATACGTTAGCACAGACATTCTATTAGGAAGATTTTCCTATGCAGTCAAGGCTCTGTCTCCTCCTCTGATCAGGTTGGATACTCTTATTGGATAAGCAACAAACACCCACATCCCTTTGTTGTTGAGATGCATCAAAACACAAAGTTCAACAGTGGTTGCAGACCTTGTCTTTGGATAGGCATCCCATTGTTTGATTGGTTCCCAGTTTTAAAATGTATAACACATTCATAACCTATGCATAACCTATACATAACCCATTCATAACCCATACATAACACATTCAGAACTCATATTTCACCCATTCAAAACCCATACATAATGCATTCATAACCCATACATAACACATTAATAACCTATAATAACCTGACGCATTCATAACATACATAGCCCACTCATAATCCATACATAACCCATTCATAAGCCATTCATAACCCATTCATAACCCATTCATAAGCCATTCATAACCCATTCATAACCCATACATAACCCATTCATAACCAATGCAAAACACATTGATTAGCAGCACTTGATCATTTTGCATGTTCAAATCTGCAGTATAACAAACAAACTACATTTACTGTGTGATATACCGGAAATATCAACTTGTGGTTGTTATTGATAATGAATGTGTTATTAATGTAACAGGGTTGGTTATGTTTCCACTTGACACAGCAGAAATATATTTATATTAATTGATTGAATTTAAATATCAATAAGGTTTTATGCCGTTGGTTACGTTTGCAGATAGGGGAAGATTGCGAACGTAAATTCTTCTTAGTCTGATATTGACATGCAAGGGGTAGGTCACGTTCTGAAATTCTATATTCTATTTTCATATTTACAATGTGTACGAGTTCACTATGTAAATGTCCTAATGTATATACACTGAACAAAAATATAAACGCAAGATGTAGTGTTAGTCCCATGTTTCACAAACTGAAATTAAAGAGCCCAGAAATGTTCCATATGCACAAAATTGTATTTATTTATTTTTATTTCACCTTTATTTAACCAGATAGGCTAGTTGAGAACAAGCTCTCATTTACAACTGCGACCTGGCCAAGATAAAGCAAAGCAGTTTGACACATACAACAACACAGAGTTACACATGGAATAAACAAACATACAGTCAATAAATAATACAGTATAAATTTCTTTAAATAAAATAAATAAATAAATATATTTTTTAAAGTCTATATACAAAATGCTAATTTATCTCAAATGTTGTGCAAAAATGTGTTTACATCCCTGTTCGTCAGCATTTCTTCTTCTTTCACAAGATAATCCATCCACCTGACAGGTGTGGCATATCAAGAAGCTGATGAAACAGCATGATCGTTACACAGGTGCTGGGGACAATAAAAGACCCCTCTAATATGTGCAGTTTTCTGACATAACACAATGCTACAGATGTCTCAAGTTTTGAGCAAGCATGCAATTGGCATGCTGACTGCAGGAATGTCCACCAGAATCATAAAACACGGGACGAGATGTTAAAACTGTCCATTGTGCCAATAGATGGAATGCACTCACATGAGATTTGCTGTGATGTTGACAGAGTGGCATGGGAGGTTTATTTCTTAAACTGGGTTAGGATGTACATTTTGGGACACATCCTCAGTAGTGTGCCTTCAAATCAGTGGGGGTTTCGGCCTTTAATCACTAAACACCCTCATCAAAGGTGGCCAGCTAAAGGGTGATCAAGCTTTAGCTTGTGTCCCATGCACAATTAAGATTTCCCACGAGACTATGCAAGGCAGGGGCGTCCTCTTCCCTGAGCCAGCCCTACAGCTGACCGCATACCTCATATGCCCTCCTCAAGTTGGAGGGATCTGAATTGGGTTCTCAGGTGGGGGTGGGGGGGTCATGAAGTTATAGCCCAGCAAGGGTCCTTCCGTTTGATCCAGATCCACTGGCTGCCTCTTTCAGCTGCTTGAGAAACTGCTCTGACGGTCTGCCTCAGAGCCTATCCATGGATTCCAAGTTCTTTCAGCAACCTGATGGTGGAACAAGCCACGAATCCTCTGCATCCCACTTCAACTGGCCAGACTTTTGCATTCCAGCCACGCTGAGTTGCGTCTGCTGCCAACTCTGTGTAACGCAGTTTTTTACGCTCGTAGGCCTCTTCAACAGAGTTTTCCCACGGGTCTGTGAGCACTATGATGTACACAGCCTTTCGTGAAGGGGACCAGAGTACCATGTTTGGCCTAAGGTTGGTAGAAGCAATCTCAGGTGGAAAAATGAGTTGCTGGCCAATATCGACAAGCATCTTCCAGTCCCGGGCCATGGCTAGGTGTCCAGTTTCTGGCTTCGTAGGAGGATGCTTGGGCCTTTTCTGTCCCTCCCGGATGAATGGTGAATTTGTCTCCCAGTTTCTGTTGAAAGGCAGACTGAACAAGTTTTTCTTCAAGGATTTTTCCTGGGATTGCTATTATTTTTGCTTTATCCTAAATAACTCTCTTGTCCTTGCCAATGACAAGCATAACCATAACATGATTCAGCCACCACTATGCTTGAAAATATGAAGACTGGTACTCAGTGATGTGTTGTGTTGGATTAGCCCCAAACATAAATTAATTAATTAGCCACATTTTTTTGCATGATTTTTTTTGTATTATTTCAGTGCCTTATTGCACACAAAATGCATGTTTGGGAATATTTTTATACTGTGCGGGCTTCTTTCTTTTTACTCTGTCATTTAGTTTTGTGGAGTAACTACGATGTTGTTGATCCATCCTCAGTTTTCTCATATCATAGCCATTAATCTGTTACTGTTTTAAAATCCCCATTGGCTTCATTGTTAAATCCCTGAGTGGTTTCCTTCCTCTCTGGCAATTGAGTTAGGAAGGACGCCTGCATCTTTGTAGTGACTGGGTGTATTGATACACCATCCAAAGCGTAATTGATAACTTCACTATGCTCAAAGGGATATTGAGTGTCTGCTTCTTTTCTTTTCACCCATCTCACAATAGGTGCCCTTTGCGATGCATTGGAAAACCTCCCTGGTCTTTGTGGTTGAATCTGTGCTTGAAATTCACTTCTTGACTGAGGGACCTTACAGATAAATGTATGTGTGTGGTACAGAGGTGGGGTAGTCATTAAAAAATCATGTTAACCACTATCATTGCACACAGAGTGATTCCATGCAACTTATAATGTGACTTGTTAAGCACATTTCTTTAAATTTAGGCTTGCTATAACAAAGAGGTTGAATTCTTATTAATTCAAGACATTTCAGATTTTCATTTTTTATTAATTTGTACAAAATTCTAAAAACAAAATTCCATATTGACAGTATGCGGTATTGTGCATATATCAGTGACACAAAATCTCGATTGAATCCATTTTAAATTCAGGGTGTAACACAACAAAATGTGGAAAAAGTCAAGGGGTGTGAATACTTTCTGAAGGCACTGCATTTCCATGCCAAAAGACACAACACAAATCTACAGCCATCAACATACTGTCCTGCAAATCTAATTTGCTTCTTCTATCTATCGTCAGGTACTGACATTGATTGTATTTTGTACTATTTTTGTCATTGTTTTGATGTTTGATTACAAAAAACCTAGTCTGATACCGACTGACAAGCAACGAATCACAAATCTACAGCCATGAAAATACTGTTGTCCTGCACATCTAATGTGCTTCCTTGTGTCTATTGTCAGAATAAACACCAATAAACCTCGATCGCTGACTGGACAGTCCTTTCTTTAAAAATACAACACAAGAGAATTATGAAGTACAATGACATCTGTTACATTAACATCCCCTCAAGTAAAGTTGCACTGCGTATGTGTTATGAATTTGCTAATAAATTTGACATTTGAGTAATTTAGCAGACACTCATAAACAGAGCTACTTCCTGGAGCAATAAGGGGTAAGTGCCTTACTCAAAGGCACATCAACAGATTTTTCACCTAGTCGGTTTACTTAATCACATAGTCAGCTCAGGGACTCAAACCAGCAAACCTCAATTACTGGTCCATCACTATTAACCCCATTAACATCGCCTCAAGTAATGTTGTAACACAGACACAGAGTGTGAGATGGAACGAGTTGGATTTTGGCCGATATTCGGCACATTTTCTCGTCGATGAAACATTTTTATTTCAAAATCGTTTTTTCTATCCCAAAACTAAAATCTGTTATGAACAGAGTGGACTAAGTTTTTTACCGTTTGCAGAACTTTTAAAAATCGCGTTGCTTAGAAGGAGTGCAAAGGCGAATGTAGTTTCTGCACAGGCACACTTCACATAATATGTGTTCCCTACCGGAAATTTGCAGATATATGTTGGAACGCGCCAATAGGATCTCGCTAGCTTGTGCTTGAATCTGCCCACCTCATTGCTTTTTCTGCCCACTATGACTCTTTATTCCCATTGAACACAATAGGCTGTGGTCTATCTTGGTTTAGTTGTAAAACTCTTTGGCTGAAGCATCCGTTTAGAACTTTTTCTCACTCCCAACTATGGTAGTGAGAGGCAGTCCAGTCACGGGTTACTTAGCTCAGTAAATACATGTATGTTCCTTAAACTAGAATATGTTAAAATCACAGTGCACTTAGTTTTATAGACTTGACGAGAAATTCACGAGGGAGGCGTTCCCGTATTGAAATATGCAAATATATGCTACAACGCGCCAATGGGATCTCGCTAGCTCGTGCTTGGCTTTTCCCACGTCCATGCTTGTTCTGCCCGCTATGAATAATATGCTCCCACTGTAAACGACACATATGAACTATTTTGGATTAGTTAGACATATATTTGGTTGTACTGCGTATGTGTTATGGATAATGAATGTATTATCAACATCCCCTCAAATAAAGTGTTAAGGAACTTTCTTAGTGAATCAAACAGCCAAGGTAAATGGAACACCAATTTAGTTATTTTGACTGGACTAGCAGTCCAGAATATACTAGTGGACCACTAGTCCAGTCAAAACTGACTTGTTTTCTATTTAGGAGCGGACAATCCCTTCACGCTGCCCTATTTGTGATTGATCTGCGATTGGCCATTGAAAGGGGTGTGCATTGTCCGTCAGATCCGAAAGAAAACAAAGATGGCGGCATTTACTAGAGGCTCATTCACATTTATGAGACGCTTGGTATGTTTATTTGAGTTTTTCCAAATGTTAATCCCCACCTGAAAACTTTGCATAAATAGTTGATGATGCACAAGTATCATACGTTTAGAAAACCTGCCACTATACCTCCATATAGAGACTTTACCTATGCAGCTGCTAGCAAACAAGCTACCTAGCTGAATGGCTAACGTTAGTGAACTAGTCTACACTACGGTGGGATTGAAATTAAATATTTCGACATTGCTTTGTATTGACAAAAAATGCTATTTGCTCGCTACTACTAGCCCAAATATGTAGCTAGCCAACAAATTGACTCAAACTCTTGACGTTGTGTGTGATGACAGAATTGAACATGAATGCCAATGGTTACAATGTCTTTTCAACAAGTTTCCAGTTAACGTTAGATAAAGTAACTTCGATAAACAATTTAGCCATGAATGGCTACAACACTTTGGTATTGACGATTTAACTTTGTTGGATGTTAAATTGGTTAGATATTAAATAACTTAACTTGCTTTGCATCTAGTTAACTTTTTATAGCTACCCAACAGTCATGCTATATAATAACTAAAGATGCTGTGTATAGAAGTAGCGAGCTCCCGCAGTGTCCAACCCCATCAAATTAATGGTAATGACATGGATCTCTTTATTGTCAATGTTTATCATCCCAGATTTTGGAACACCGGCACAAGCGTTGCTGCTCCAGGGTCCAAACTGGCCGACCAGACTACACCCTCCATCCCCATTCTGTCTTCATCCCTCAGCTGTGCAGCACTAGGTTTTTTCGCACAAGTTATGGTGAGTAGGCTTCTGCACTAACAGTATATTCCAACTGAGGCGTGTTCTTTTTGCAGGGCCCGGTGCTGGGGGGTGGGTTTGCTTTTTTTTTAGACCATTCCCTTGGTCCTTAAATTAAATCTCCAACCACCCGGGCATTGTACCATTCAAAGCGAACTAGCCCAATAAGTAAGAACGCTGTTGACAGTGTACACACAGGCTGTAAACA
This sequence comes from Oncorhynchus gorbuscha, assembly GCF_021184085.1. Taxonomy (NCBI): domain Eukaryota; kingdom Metazoa; phylum Chordata; class Actinopteri; order Salmoniformes; family Salmonidae; genus Oncorhynchus; species Oncorhynchus gorbuscha. The sequence continues at coordinate 16,108,488 of NC_060174.1, forward strand.
ATCAATCTTACAGGTTCAAATTATGTTAAAAATATTTTATTTTAAATCAGTTCTATTACAACAGATGTCATAGACATAAGGCTATGTGGAAGTTATAGGCTAAATAATTAATGTTGTTTTAATGATCACTTGTTCTTTTTACAGTCACACCAGGACCAATTCTGCCATTCAAACTTTCAGATATTGGTGAGGGCATCATGGAGGTGACGGTGAAGGAATGGTATGTTTTCAAAATATGGTACACCACTTTTTTATGAATTAGGTTTTTATAAGAGTTGCCACTAGAAGGCACACAAGTTCAATTATTACAGGGCTTTGCTGCTCCAAGATTTGCTGCTCCAAGATACATATTTTGTTAGGGTTCCATGTCTCTTTCTCTTCCCATAGGTATGTAAAGGAGGGAGACAAGGTGTCTCAGTTTGACAGCATCTGTGAGGTACAGAGTGACAAGGCATCTGTTACCATCACAAGTCGCTATGACGGTGTCATTAAAAAGCTCTACTATGAGGTGGATGCTACAGCCTTAGTGGGCACAGCGCTGGTGGATATCGAGACAGAGTCCGGTCCGGGTAGGTAGGGCACCAACACTAGAGTAATGGGAATCTCCCAACTTCTTATGTATGAAGTCGCTGACAGTGAACATTTTCAGAACAGTTGGAACTGGAAACATTGAAGCCATTTCCTTTACCTTTTTATATTACCGTTCATCATAAAAATACAAATGTAGAAACACAACAGAATATCTGGAAGTCCGAAAACAACATTGACTCCCAATGGTTGGTGGTGATGGTGACTTTGTGGTCAATCTTTCAGAGGTGGCCCATGAGGAGGATGTTGTGGAGACCCCGGCAATGTCACACGATGAGCACACACACCAGGAAATCAAGGGACACAAGACCCAGGCCACCCCTGCAGTCCGTCGTTTAGCTATGGAGAACAATGTGAGTTATTAAAACATACACACACTGTCAACACAAAGTATAGCAGCACACTGCCCCTTTAACCAGTGGTACCAATGGTCATCCTAGAGAGCTAATAGGTGTGCAGGATTTTGTGGATGTCCACTAGGGCTGGGAATTGCCAGGGACCATATGATGTTATCACGATACCAAGGTGCTGATATGTATTGCAATATGATGTTCCAAACATATTGCTCACTGTATGTTCTACTACAGAGAGACAAGAGAGCATGAGAAAATGAGTTTTGATCAGTCAGGAAAATAACTGCTGAAAACATGGTGTCTCACTGTTTAAAAAGCGCCAACTACAGCTATCTACAGTAAAAATATATATAAAACAAATAAATAACATTGCGATATGTAAGTGTATCGACCCCCACCACACTAATGTCCACCTGTCTGGCCTTTTACCTCATTGCCACTCCCCATTATTCCTTTACCTCATGTTCACCTGTCTGTCTCATTACTCCTTCTCAGATAAAGCTGAGTGAAGTGGTCGGAACGGGGAGAGACGGACGGATCCTCAAAGAGGACATCCTCAACTTCCTGGCCAAACAGACAGGGGCCATCTTACCCCTGACCCCATTCCACGAGATTCAGCCTCCACTTCCCACAGCATCCGCCCCCTCTTCGGGTGTCAAGCCCAAGGCGAAGTTCCCACCAAGTGTTCCGCTCCCTGCAATCTCCAGGCCTGTCTTCTCGGGCACGGACAGCACTGAGCCCCTGAAAGGTAGAGGCAGTTTTACAGAGATGGTTAATGCTTCCAGTAAATGTATTTGCTTTCTGGGATACATCTCTGATTCAGTTAATAATCACTATGGGTGATCCCTTTTTCCCATTGTAATCCTTGGAATGACCAGGTTTCCACAAAGCGATGGTAAAGACCATGACTGCCGCCTTGAAAATTCCCCACTTTGGGTACTGTGATGAGGTGAACCTGACCAGGCTGGTACAGCTGCGCAAGGAGCTGAAGGGCCTGTCAGAGGCTCGTGGTGTCAAGCTCAGCTACATGCCCTTCTTCATCAAGGTGAACTTTGACTCCTGACATAATATAATGATGTTGTGAGGTGACATTTGGGTGTCAAGCTGCCCCTGAACAAGGCAGTTAAACCACTGTTCCTAGGTCGTCATTGAAAATAAGAATTTGTTCTTAACCGACTTGCCAAGTTAAATAAACTTTTAACACCAGAAGCCATTTAATTTCTCATAATAATAATAATATGTCATTTGGCATGGGTGGTCATAAACTGACATGAGCTTATAACACTCATTCCAATGTCATAACAATCATGCCAAATAAAGTGTTATAGTGAGGTGGCAAGGTGGCACTATAACACATTATTTGGCATGATTGTTATGACATTGGAATGAGTGTTATAAGCTCATGTCAGTTTATGACCACCCATGCCAAATTACTTATTATTATTATGACAAATTAAACGGCTTAAATGGCTTCTGTTATGTCTGGAGAGCAACCTCACTGCAACAGGTGTCATAAGTCTCATGATGCAGTGGGATGCATCATGCCATTTTTAAAAGTTTATTTAACTAGGCAAGTCCGTTAAGAACAAATTCTTATTTTCAATGAAGGCCTAGGAACAGTGGGTTAACTGCCTTGTTCAGGGGCAGAACGACAGATTTTTACCTTGTCAGCTCAGGGATTCGATCTTGCAAACTTCCCGGTTATTAGTCCGATGCTCTAACCACTAGACTACCTGCCGCCCCATACCATACCAAAAGGACTATGTTGGAGGATTTGGAGAAATAGTCTGTTTGCTGTGATGGTGATAAATATCTTGTCTGTTTGAGCAGGCTGCTTCTCTGGGCCTACTCCGTTTCCCCATCCTCAACGCCTCGGTGGACGAGGCTGTTCAGAACATCACCTACAAGGTAAGGCTGCCGGAAGGTCCCCCAGCTCTAGATATTGCAGTGTTATTATAGATAATGACGCATCAAAATATTAAAATACATTGTGTATTTGTGCTTGATCACGGCGAGCACAATTCTGGACGGTAGAAATAGAAGCAATCATTAACATGAACATGAAGAGTGTTTAAACTTCTCAAACCCCCCCCCGTCGAAAAGATTGAGAACCCAAACTGGGTCAGCTTCTTTTTCGTCTCCTCCAACCAGGTGTCCCACAACATTGGCCTGGCCATGGACACGAGCCGGGGTCTGCTGGTACCCAATGTGAAGAATGTGCAGATGCTGAGTGTGTTTGAGATTGCCGTGGAGCTCAACCGCATGCAGACTCTGGGCGCCACGGGCCAGCTGGGCACGGCCGACCTCACAGGAGGCACCTTCACCCTCTCCAACATCGGCTCGGTGAGAGGGGGTGGGGTTTGGGGGCCTTGGGAGAAACTAATGCTAAAGCTCGGAGGATGCGCTTGTTAAGTAATACTCATAAATCAAACTGGTTGGGCTTTGTGGTATTCATCTAGTAATGCTTATTTGAATAGTAATTGACTGCTAGCTACTGCATTATTTGTTTCCTATGCTTGCATGGGTCGCTTGTTCAGTATTTACATGTCATGTATCTGTGTATTCCCTTGAATCAGATTGGAGGCACGTATGCAAAGCCAGTGATTTTGCCTTCAGAGGTGGCGATTGGCGCTCTGGGAAAGATCCAGGTTTGTGAATCCTAAATGACTTTATCAGCTACAGTTGAAGTCTGAAGTTTACATACACCTTAGCCAAATACGTTTAAACTCGGTAGTCCTCAATTCTTGACATTTAATCCCAGTAAAAATTCCCTGTTTTAGGTCAGTTAGGATCACCACTTTATTTTAAGAATGTGAAATGTCAGAATAATAGCAGAGCGAATGATTTATTTCAGCTTTTATTTCTTTAATCACATTCCCAGTGGCTCAGAAGTTTACATACTCAATTAGTATTTGGTAGCATTGCCTTTTAATTGTTTAACTTGGATCAAATGTTCCGGGTAGCCTTCCACAAACTTCCCACAATAAGTTGGGTGAATTTTGGCCAATTCCTGTAACTGAGTCAGGTTTGTCGGCCTCCTTGCTCGCACGCGCTTTTTCAGTTCTGCCCACAAATCTTCTATGGGATTGAGGCTTTGTGTTGACCACTCCAATACCTTGACTTTGTTGTCCTTAAGCCATTTTGCCACAACTTTGGAAGTATGCTTGGGGTCATTGTCCATTTGGAAGACCCATTTGCGACCAAGCTTCAACTGATGTCTTGAGATGTTGCTTCAATACATCCAAATAATTTTCCCTCATGATGCCATCTATTTTGTGAAGTGCACCAGTCCCTCCTGGAGCAAAGCACCGCCACAAAATGATGCTGCCACACCCGTGCTTCACGGTTGGGATGGTGTTTTTCTGCTTGCAAGCCCCCCCCCCCTGGTCATTATGGCCAAACAGTTCTATTTTTGTTTCATCAGACCAGAGGACATTTCTTCAAAAAGTACGATCTTTGTCCCCATGTGCAGTTGCAAACCGTAGTCTGGCTTTTTTATGGTGGTTTTGGAGCTGTGGCTTCTTCCTTGCTGAGTGGCCTTTCAGGTTATGTCGATATAGGACTCGTTTTACCGTGGCTATAGATACTTTTGTACCTGTTCCCTCCAGCTTCTTCACAAGGTCCTTTGCTGTTGTTCTAGGATTGATTTGCACTTTTCGCACCAAAGTACGTTCATCTCTAGGAGACAGAATGCGTCTCCTTCCTGAGCGGTGTGACGGCTGTGTGGTCCCATGGTGTTTATACTTGCGTACTATTGTTTGTACAGATGAAATTGCTCCCAAGGATGAACCAGACTTGTGGAGGTTTACAACTTTTTCTTGGCTGAGGTCTTCGCTGATTTCTTTTGATTTTTACTATGATGTCAAGCAAAGAGGCACTGAGTTTGAAGATAGGCCTTGAAATACATCCACAGGGTACACCTTCAAATGACTCAAATTACGTCATTTACACGATCAGAAGCTTCTAAAGCCATGACATTTTCTGGAATTTTCCAAGCTGTTTAAAGACACAGTCAACTTAGTGTTTGTTAACTTCTGACCCACTGGCATTGTGATACATTGAATTATAAGGGAAATAATCTGTGCGTTAACAATTGTTGGAAAAATTACTTGTCACGCACAAAGTAGATGTCCTAACCGACTTACCAAAACTATAGTTTAATAAGAAATTTGTGGAGTGGTTGAAAAACAAGTTTTAATGACTCCAACCTAAGAGTATGTAAACTTCGAACTTCAACTCTATGTTGTCCATGATGGCTATGGTGAGAAGCACAGGGGTACGGAACTCGGCTGATAATGGGAGCTGAGTGTTGGTTTTTAGCTCAGTGGGTATGTGTCTGGCTGACTGGGAGGTGCAGACACGATACAGATGCCTGACTGAGCCTCATGACTCTCTGTACTTGTTACATTATATTTATTTGGTGGTTATGTATGTCTTGATTGCTTTATGAATAATAATCTCCTGACATGTTCATGCCCCTTTCAGGTCCTGCCGAGGTTTAACTCAAGGGACGAGGTGGTGAAAGCTCACATCATGAATGTCAGCTGGTCGGCAGACCACCGGATCATCGACGGGGCCACAATGGCGCGGTTCTCGAACCTGTGGACGGACTACCTGGAGAACCCAGCATCAATGGTCCTGGACCTAAAATGAGCCTGCGGCACCATGGACGGCCTCCTCTGAATGCAGCTCTGAGACGCAAAACCAGTCACCATGATTATGTGAAAATGGTCTACTGTACTCTGACTCTCTGGGTAGTCACATTGACTGGGTGTTACTTGTCCCCATACTGCTCCCGTCTCCTTGGCCTTCCAAAACCTTTCTTCCTCAGAATATGAATGGCTGCACATGCCACAGACACTACAAGTTACCTACTACTCAACATTGTGAAACTAATATCAAGTTGCAGGCTGTTTTATCTTTGTGTGTTGCCTTAGTTTTATTTCTCTCTTCCGGTTGCCTTACTGACATAGGATGGTTAGGAACAGTAGCGCTTTTTGCTGAATGTTGGAAAACAGACCTTTAGTAAACCTACTCTATTTCTGAAATACTGTATGGCTCTGTAAAAAAAGGCCCTGCACCTTTAAGGGTATTGGTGCCGAAACCAGGGAATAACCTTAAAGGTGCAAGGGCTTGTCTTTATTTTTTTTATGGCCCCACAAATTCCCTCAGCAACACTAGAAAGCTCTTTTCAAGAGTGTGTGATTTAGTGATTCCCCTTGAAAAGCATCATTGCACAACACGCACTTGTGAGTGTACACATCTGCTATGAGTGGACATAAGGCTCCTACAATTGTTAAGTTTGATAAATGTATCTGTTAGTCTGCTTTTATTGCTGTCAGATAATGTATTGCTTTAAAAATTATGGTTGGAAGTGAACACCTAGTGTAGGATTTTGGGGAATGTGTACTGTGATCTCTCTGTACTTAAGGGAGATTGTATTATTTGACGGGACAGGAGAAATGCCAGACTGACTCGACAACCACTGTTCTTTCTGATAGTGTGAATCCTGAAAACAAGTTTAATACATTTAATGTGTAAAGCTTTGTTCTTGTGTTGTGAATTATATGTTCCCCAAAACTCGTGAAGCTCATTATTTTGGCAAAATAAAGCCTTTCATTTATCTATATCACGTGTCAATCTCATTCTATGAATGAAGGGCAGAGGGTCTGCGGGTTCTCTCTTAATCGATCTACAGCTATGTCAGCTCAATTTGGAAATGACCTTAGTTTCTGTAACGTTTCGTCAATACAGATTGAACAGAGTCCTAGGTTTTCATTGAAAGGAAAAAAACAGCAGACACTAGGACAGGGATCAACTATACTGAAATAAAATATAAATGCAACAATTTCAAAGGTTTTACTGAGTTACAGTACATAAGGAAATCTGTCAATTTCAATAAATGCATTAGGCCCTGATCTATGGATATCACATGACTGGGCAAAGGTACGGGCCTGGGAGGGCATAGGGGAGCCAGGCCCAGCCAATGAGTTTATCTCAACAAAAGGGCTTTATTACAGACCGAAATACCCCCTGCTCAGACGATTCCGCAGTTGAAGAAGAGGGATGTGAAGGTCCTGGGCTGGCGTGGTTACACGGGGTCTGCAGTTGTGACGATGGTTGGACGTACAGCCAAATTCTCTAAAATGACGAAGATGGCTTATGGTAGAGAAATTAAACAAATTTTCTGGCAACAGCTCTGGTGGACTGTCCTGCAGTCAGCATGCTGATTGCATGCTCCCTCAAAACTTGAGACATCTGTGGCATTGTGTTGTGAAACAAAACTGCACATTTTAGAGTGCCATTTTATTGTCCCCTGCACAAGGTGCACCTGTGTAATGATCATGCTGTTTAATCAGCTTCTTGATATACCACACCTGTCAGCTGAATGGATTATCTTGGCAAAGGAGAAATGCTCGCTAACAGGGATGTAAACAAATATGTACACAACATTTGAAAGAAATTAGCTTCTTGTGCATATGGAACATTTCTGGAATCTTTTAGTTTAGCTCATGAAACATGGGACCAACATTTTACATGTTGCGTTCATTTTTTTGTTCAGTATTGATTCAGCCGTGGGACAATTTTGTTCTTGAACAGAATTGCTAATAATTTGTAATCCTACAAATTTACCACAAGAAGCCCAAACATACAATATGTGACTGAACCATAATGTGTAACCTTGCTTAGATTTGTATACGAGCACATATCTCTATGTTGGGAATCATTTGGAACAGTATTTAAAAATTAAAAGCACAATTTTGCTGGTGTTTTTAGAGTATTTTTGTCCAACAATAATGAAATAATGTTTTTTTTTTTTTTTTTTTTTGGGGGGTGCAAATCTGGTCCGAACCTTGCACCAGGCCCTCCATGGAATGAGTTTGACTGCCCTTATCTATAGGAACTGAAAAGTTGTCACCAAACCTGAAAGTAAAGCATGGGAGAGAAGTACAGGTTGAACATTTCCAGTATTTATTTATGGCTATTAAAAGGTCTATAGATCACATAGGTCTACAGTCTATTTAAAATGTAACCATCTTTCCATTGACCATTGCTCAATCTTTTAGTCTGTCTTTCAGATTTTGAAACAAATAGAGCTGATCCTAAATTACTCTTATTTCACTCCCTGTTAAACAGAGGACAAACATGTTGCATGGACATTGAAGGTTTTCCACCACAAACTATTTCACTCTATTCTTTCTACCATCTCCTGAAGGTATGTGTTGTCAGGGGAGACAGAAGTCCATGTGCCAAGTTTAGCATGTGACCACCAACACTATTTTCAGTGTTCTACCCCTGACTAAAATTAGACCTCCTCTAGGGTCACGTTTCATCACCAGTGACAGACATGGGAAGAGGTCTATTGCTACTCTGTTACAAGATTTTCAAAGCAAAGAAGTTATTCCATCAACACAATGGAATACACTGAAGAGATTTGTGAGGAATTCATTACAAGGGTTTTCTTGAAGCAAATTTGTCCAATCTAGAAAGTACTATTTTACCATTTCTTACAGGACTACTACAGCTGTGCTCCAATCGGTTTTTAACTCGCACATTGTGTTCGTGCTTCCCTGAACTTTACAGTCTATTTTTGTCAATTATGTGAAAGAGTAATCTCCTCTTGATATGGAAGATGAATGAAGATCCAAATAAAAAACAGGCTACATAATCTTATGTTATCAATCATCATTATGAGTGAGTTTCCTTCTGCAGTCAATACATCTGAGCAGAGAATTTCCTGCATCTGTCCTTGTCTAGCTAATTAAGGGAAGCAGTGATCAACCAGACTCCAGTCCTGTTTTGAGTTTAGACATTTTTGGGAGCTGTTTGAACAGTTGGTGTAGAGTCACCATGACCGGGGTGGCAGTGTGCAGTGGCTCCGTCAGCTCTATCAAGTCCCTTTGGGAGACTAGAATTAAGAAAACGAAACAAGATCTGCAGAAGCAACAAGAACAACGGGCCGGTGTAGGTAGGTGAGTGATATTTATCCTTCATCATCTTAATAGAAAGTGAATGAGACCAAACTCATTGAGATAACTTGGACCTGTCTATGACGTATTGCTCTACACCAATTTGTAAGTCGCTCTGGATAAGAGCGTCTGCTAAATGACTTAAAAGTAAATGTAAATCTATACCAAAGGGTGAGACATAACTGGGAAGATCGGATTATACTGGCCAAGCTGAAAGAGAAGGTGGTGACAGAGGAAGGACGTGTCATTTTAAGGATAGAGAAAGAAGAATGGAAGGTACCTTCCGTCATCTTAACTCTATGCCGTATGATTGTCATCAAAATAGAACAGCAAGTGTTTTTACACAAACTCTACTTTTGGGGAAAATTGACAAGCATAGCACCAGATAACATTTTTTTATGTTGAATACTCTTCTTTGACAGACTTTGCCTCAAGCCTTGGTTCACTTTCCTCAACTCATGGAGTGGCAGCTTCACAGGGTTGGACTACAGACAATCCCCCGCTTCGTTTCCAGCTTTGAGAATCTGCTTGTTCTTGACCTGTCCCGAAATGCCATCACAGAGATCCCAAAAGAGATTGGTCAGTAAACCAGTTACATGTAACATCCCCTCAATGAATGTAATCACAGACGCTGCCCACTGGGCACACACTGGTTGAATCAAAGTAGTGTCCACTTAATTTCATTGAAAGTATGTTGAACCAACATGGAATAGACATTGAATTGACGTCTGTGCCCAGTGGGTGATGACTTGTGCTTCATGTCAGAACACATTACCTACTGTGTAGCTTTCCCTCTCTAGGTAAACTGACCAGGCTAAGGGAGCTGCTGGTGAGCTACAATAGAGTGCAAAGTGTTCCAGAAGAACTGGGCTGTTGTGAGAACCTGGAGAAACTGGAGCTGGCAATGAACAGGGACCTTGACGAGCTGCCTTCAGAGGTACCCAACATGGCATGATTGTTGGTTTAACGTTAAAGGGAAACTAAACCATTTTTCAACTTCATATTCATTCTCTCCAGCACCACCCCACCATCAACATATGTGAAAATTGTGCTTTTTTATGTGCTGTAATTAAAAGGATATAGGAATTTAAGTATTTCCAATGACATCATCGGTGTGCATCGTGTGATTTTGACCAGTTGTGAGTAGGCATTGCCTACTAATTTGTTGATGTCATTGGAACACTTATCTTCCTCAATATTTTACTACAAAACATAGAAACGTTCCATTTTCACATATGTTGATGTTGGGGTGGTTCTGGAGATGATGAATATGAAGTAGTGTTTAAAAAAATATATATATTCCTTTATTGGAACCTTCTAGGTACATTATGATTCATGTGCTTGTCCCTCACTGTGCTAATTTCCCGTTCTGTTGTCCTCAGATTAGCAACCTGAAGAAGCTTTGCCACTTGGATCTCTCCATGAACCAGTTCACAGAGATCCCAGAGAGTGTGGTGAGTCTGCCTGCCCTGGAATGGTTGGATATGGGTGGAAATCGGCTGCAGAGTTTACCACATGACATCCACAGGTAGGCTTACACACATCTACCATAACCATATATCCAAGCACAGCATTTCGATAGAAATACACAAGAGAAAAAAACTACATACATATGTGCTTGCTCTGTCCAGAATGGAGAAGCTGCATACTATGTGGCTGCAGAGGAACGAACTGGAGTTCCTGCCTGACAACATCTGTTACATGCGAAGCCTGGACACGCTGGTGCTTAGCAACAATAAGCTACATGACATTCCCTCAATGATGGAGGACATGAACAACCTCAGGTGAGTGCCATGTCTAGGGATGGGAGCTATTGGTTGTTTTGGGGATGAGTGGGCTGTAGACAAACAAATGTATTGGCCCAGATCGGCAACAATTAACTTAATAAAAGCGGGTAAACGAATACGTAAGCCATGAGTCATTAATTGTATTTCCAAAAGCTTTATATTCATATTAAAACTAGCAAAAGATTTCCATCAATGTATTTTATATCAAAACAAATTAATCTTCATTCATCATGTTCGCTATACTTGCAGGTTTGTGAATTTCAGAGACAACCCTCTAACATATGAAGTGGAGCTGCCAGCTGCCCCGAATAAATCTGAGGATGAGGAAGAGGATGACAGAGAGATGTTTGGCCGAGATTTCATGCGCGTCTACTGCCAGGAGGCACGGAAAAGAGTTAACGCCATGCTAAATATGCATCGTGTAAATCGTATGTACCAACAAATATGTACTTGAACTGTATGGTGACCTGTTGACTAATAGCAGGGTAAGCTGACATATTATTGAAAAGTTTATTCAAGTTTAATCCACGCAGAAAAACAAAGTAGGCAAACAAGCTAACGGTACCACTCCCAGTCCCAAGAGGTGAGAAAAGTCCTCAAGTCATCCACCTAACGTTACGTTCTGTACGGTGCCATCTAGTGCAGTTTGACTCACTAGCTAGCTTCCAAAGACACGTTGTCATTTGCTGACTACTATGAATATTTATGATATTACTAATTGTTCCTGGAACAAATCGTGCCAAAAGGTATTTGCATTTTTGTAGACCCCGGAATTGCTCTTTAATGATACTGTCCTTTTGAAATGTCTGTTTCAGCACCGGAGTCAAACTACACCTCAGAACTAAATGTGACCCTTGAAGCTGTGGCAGAATCTGCACTGTTACTGTGACCTACTGTAGCAGTCATTCATGTTGGCCTCTGTCGGTTCCTGCCTTGTCTGTTGTGGACAAAGTCTCGTCTTCCATGTGGTGACTGCCTGGTCTTGTCAAGCATGTCCTTTTAAGCATTTCTTTCTCTTTTTGGGAAATCTAACTTGTCAAATCCACTTAATTTCCTGGACATTTTAAAAATACATTTACAAAAATTAAATGACTAAACTTTAAATGGAATTGACTCCAACCATAGTCTTGTCTGCTATGTCCTGAGCTTTTTGCCTTGTTAACAGTCTGTTTTCTTCTGTTACCAGTGTAATGTTTTCTGTAACTGCAAACAGGTTTCATGCTTTCTTGGGCTTAAAAAAAAAGAGGAAAAGTATCAAGATAAATAGCACTGCTCAAAATAGAGAGTTGTGCTGCCCGTGCACCGTGCAGGTTGCACTGTCAATGGAATTTATTTTCACCGCGAGGCGGGAAGTGCAGTCAGCAACACGTTTTCTAGAGAAACATCTGAGCTGGTGTAGTAGAGTAGGCGGGAGTCAAATCCCTTCTGCTGCAGGAAGTGAACCCTGCCCTGGTCAATCAGCAGCTTGCACAGGCGTCCTATGTGTTCACGGTCCTCAGCATTCAACACTCTAATAGCACAGAAGAAGAAAAAAGATGAAGCAATTGAGGTTTATGTTGGACACAATGTGACGACAGGTCTTCAGTCTATGTTACAATGACTATGCAACATGGGTGAAATGTATGTCTCTACAGCTCAATGGCAATACTCACCCTTCCAAGCTGTCTAGTTCAGCCTCTTCTGTCGCCTCATGCTCCTCTTCCTCAAATGTTTGGTCAGTTTGACCTTGTGGTGGAGAGGTCTGTCTCGCTTGTCTCGAGCCACAGGTCGCCCAACTTGACATGCGCAGGAAGGCAGCGAACTCAGAGGCACCAAGTCCTTTCTCCTTGAAGAACTCCTTGCCTACATAATGCCTCCAGTCACAGCGGTGGTGGCAGCACAAGGCGATGGCCACCCCACCCACCCTCAGGTCCTGGCCGGCAGCTGTCTCCCCTGCCACCCTGGGAATGGGCTGAAGCTCCGGTCCTGTAGACTCTCCAGGCTGCTGCTGGAGCTTTGAGCGCTTGCTGGGTGGCTGATCTTTGATCCCATGGGGCGCAGTCTCTGAGCTGCCCAGTAGGCATTGAAGAGCAAGGTCTATTCAGTGTGGTGGAGGTTAATGAGTAAGGAGTGACTCAAAGACGCATTAATCAATAACTATTCTTTTTGGAATCACTTCTATGTTGCCTTTCAAAATTCAACACCATTCAAGATTCCAGTACAAGATCTTTCCCCCCGGTGAGACCTAGTACTCAGAGATGTAGTGCCTGGTCTTACCTGTTGCTGCGCCACACAAGTGTTTGCCCACTCCAACCACTGGAAGTCCCTTTTCTTGGAGGAGAGGAACTTTACCTAAAGGCAAATAACAGGAAAAGGTTTCAGAAAAGCTCAACGTGCCTGCTAATGCTTTGTTCAATTCTTAAATCAACTATGTACTTGGCTGTACAAGTTCTTCTAATCTTCATAATATATAAGTGTGCTTTTCAGGCAATTTGTCAGTGCCAACTTGTGTTTGAAGGGTGATCCCATCGGGTACATTTTTAGAGGGTGTGGCATCTCTCTCACTGTGTTGAAAAGTATAATCCACTTCACCTCCAGAAAACACTAACAGGGTAGGGTGTCTGTTTGTGATGATGTATTTTACATGATAACTGATTGACTGTTTAATGTGAATAAATATTATTCAAATTAAAATGTGTCTTTTAAATGTAGTTACTTACGCAAATCAAGGTGCTGAATATCCACTTGTAGTCTTTCAAATTTGGTATCAGAATTCTGATGTTTGCCATCTACCTGAATGAGAATGAATTGGGGGGACAATTACTTAACAGTGAAGATGTGTGCACAGCCAAATATATCACTTTATGTATAAACGGGTTGAAAGATAAAACATAGCTTAACAGGTGGTGTTATACTTTAAAACGAGCGCTTGATCTTTCCACAAGCAGGAAATGGATGTCGTCATAGGCTTTCAGAGCGACATGGATCCAGTGGGAAAGCTTGCCTTTCCCTGCACCAAACTCAACAAAACACCTGTTAGGTCCAAGCAGGTGCAAATCCTCCATGTTTCCTAAAAGGGACGCCTTTTAAAACAGGCAAATCATACATTAATTTATATTGAAAGATAATGTATATAAATGAATGCAAATCATGTGAGATTAAATTAAAGTACCTGTTGCTTCAGGTGTTTGAATGCAGAGTCCCCATTCTTTGGATCATTCAAAGCTTCATGGAGAGCAGGGTGAGATTGTATATTTTCTTCATGTTTGCATTTGAACCCTGCAGAAACATTGGGGGCTCATACATTAAGCACCACATTGGATTAATCATGTTCAGCATGTCAGTGAATGCTGTTAGGTATTGCTTACCTTTGACGGCAGTCTTCAGTTTTTTTATGAGCAGGTTCAACTCTGCTTTGCTGCGATCTGATAAAGGTACCTAAATAAAAGTGAATCATGTAAGTATGGCCTTAATCATGGTGTCTCTCTATTGTAGGTAATGTCAGCATCTTTCTAAGGTTCTGCTCATAAGACATACACCCAGTTTCTCGTATATAATGTCACTTTAGTGACTCAATGCTGTGACATTACCTCATCTTTGAGGGTGTCCTCAACAATGGCTGGTCCAGCATTAATATCTTGCACATAGAACAGCTACATTTGCATAGGAGAAAGAAAGATTAATCAATTTAGGCTAATAGAAGGGACATTTAGGCCAATGTATTTGAGATACCTGGGTATGTATTCTCATAATTACACTGAACAAATGGGGAATACAGATATGCATCTGTTGGTCACAGATACCTTTAAAAAAAAGTAGGGTTATGGATCAGAAAACCAGTCAGTATCTAGTGTGACCACCTCATGCAGCTTAACATATCTTCTTTGCATAGAGTTGATAATATATAATAATAATAATATATGCCATTTAGCAGACGCTTTTATCCAAAGCGACTTACAGTCATGTGTGCATACATTCTACGTATGGGTGGTCCCGGGGATCGAACCCACTACCCTGGCGTTACAAGCGCCATGCTCTACCAACTGAGCTACAGAAGGACCAGAAGGCTGTTGATTGTGGCCTGTGGAATGTTGTCCCACTCCTCTTCAATTGCTGCGTGAAGTTGCTGGATATTGGCGGGAACTGGAACGCGCTACCGTACACGTTGACCCAGAGCATCCCAAACATGCTCAATGGGTGACATGTCTGGTAAGTATGCAGGCCATGGAAGAACGGCCATTTTCATCTTCCATGAAAATGTGTACTTTTCCTTGCGACATAGGGCCGTGCTTTTTCAAGCTGAAACATGAGGTGATGTCGGCTGATGAATGGCACGACAATGGGCCTCAGGATCTCGTCACGGTATCTGTGCATTCAAATTGCCATCGATAAAATGCAATTGTGTTCGTTGTCCGTAGCTTATGCCTGCCCCTACCATAACCTCACTGCCAACATGGGGCACTCTGTTCACAACACTGACATCAGCAAACAGCTCACTCACACGACGCCATCTGCCCGGTACAGTTGAAACTGGGATTCATCCATGAACAGCACACTTCTCGAGTGTACCAGTGGCCATTGAAGGTGAGCATTTGCCCACTAAAAGCATTTACGACGTCAAACTCGAGTCAGGTCAAAACTCTGGTGAGGACAACGAGCATGCAGATGAGATTCCCTGAGACGGTTTCTGACAAATTGTGCAGAAATTCATCTCAGAAAATCCTGCAAGTGAAGAAGCCGGATGTTGGAGGTCTAGGGCTGGCGTGGTTACGGTTGTGAGGCAGGTTGGCCTCACAACTGACAAATTCTCTAAAACAACGTCGGAGGTGGCTTATGGTAGGGAAATAAACATGAAATTCTCTGGCAACAGCTCTGGTGGACATTCCTGCAGTCAGCATGCCAATTACACCCTACCTCAAAACTTGAGACATCTGTGTTGTGTGACAAAACGACATGTTTTAGTGGCCTTTTTTGCTCACTAACGGATTTGTGCACAAAATCTGAGAGAAATAAGCTTTTGTGAGTTGGAAAAATTTCTGGGATCATTTATTTCAGCTCATGAAACATGGGACCAACACTTTACATGTTGTGTTTATATTTTTGTTCAGTGTATATTCAACTTACAGGTTTGGGTTTCTCTCTGGAGTTGCACTTCTTCAGATGTTTTGCTAAAAGATCTTCGAATACAGTACTACAAAGACAGATGAAATCATAGATTTAGAGGTTCTCCTGAAATGGTACAATTTACCTTTTTAAAATTCGGGATTTTGTCTCTCCCAAGTGCCAACTTACTGTTTTGGATCCAGAGGACATGGTATTCTTTTTTTCTCACAGTCCTTTTCCTAAACACAGCACAAGAGGAGAAGTTGCAATATGAAACATATATCACTCCTAATAGCTAGGTTTTCATCCAATTGGCGGCAGAATTTCATGTGTATATTCAAAAATCAGCATAAAAACATATGAGATAGGTTTCCATCAAATGTACAAAGGTGCAGAGAAAAGGCTCTGCGTGATGACGTAATGCACATAAAAATACCTTTTGCTGTTAAATTCCATGTACCAAATATAAAATACAAGTTAAATGGGTTTCCATCGCATTTTCAACTCTACTGATGGTTTTAAAAAAAGTGGCTCTAGCCAAAAGAATGCAGATACAGTATTGAGCGGTTAGCTAGAGCGCATCTATAGCCTATATCATGAGATTATTATGGACAAAAGAGCAAGAATATTTGTATTTGTCAAACGGCAGCCTAGTATCAATGATCATGTCACCTGAATAAAACCCTGCGTATTTAATAGAAAGGAGAATCAAGCTCATCACCTTGCACTTTCACTACCCTGTGAAGGTCATCATCATTTATTTCATCTGTATCCTAATAAACAGCATGCTTTCCAGACGAGTTGTAGGAGGACCACAAGTCATCACGTGATTCCAATTGTACTTTGATATGTTATTATATCCATATTTGCGAATAAAAGCATTTCCACCAACATTTCTCGCATAATTAATTTTACAGACACAAAAAGATATCTTGTCTAGCAAATTTTGTTTTGTAGACATTTGGAAAGTTCAAATTTCTTTCCCATTTCCATCAGGCCGGTCATAAAAAAAGGTACTATACTCGCATTAAAAAAGGGTAGTGAGGTCTGCACAACGCATCACCGGGGGCAAACTACCTGCCCTCCAGGACACCTACACCACCCGATGTCACAGGAAGGCCATAAAGATCATCAAGGACAACAACCACCCGAGCCACTGCCTGTTCACCCCGCTATCATCCAGAAGGCGAGGTCAGTACAGGTGAATCAAAGCTGGGACCGAGAGACTGAAAAACAGCTTCTATCTCAAGGCCATCACTGTTAAACAGCCACATTGAGTGGCTGCTGCCAACACACTGACTCAACTCCAGCCACTTTAATAATGGGAATGGATGGAAATTGATGGAAAATATATCACTAGCCACTTTAAACAATGCTACTTAATATAATGTTTACATACCCTACATTATTCATCTCATATGTATATGTATATACCGTACTCTATCATCTACTGCATCTTTATGTAATACACATATCACTAGCCACTTTAAACTATGCCACTTTGTTTACACACCCTACATTACTCATCTCATATGTATATACTGTACTCGATACCATCTACTGCATCTTGCCTATGCCGTTCTGTACCATCACTCATTCATATATCTTTATGTACATATTCTTTATCCCTTTACACTTGTGTGTATAAGGTAGTAGTTTTGGAATGGTTAGGTTAGATTACTCGTTGGTTATTACTGCATTGTCCGAACTAGAAGCACAAGCATTTCACTACACTCGCATTAACATCTGCTAACCATGTGTATGTGACAAATAAATTATATATTTTTAAATTATGTCAATTAGCCTATCAGAAGCTTCTAAAGCCATGACATCTTTTTCTGGAATTTTCCAAGCTGTTTAAAGGCACAGTCAACTTGCTGTATGTAAACTTCTGACCCACTGGAATTGTGACACAGTAAAATAATCTGTCTGTAAACAATTGTTGGAAAAATTACTTGTGTCATGCACAAAGTAGATGTCCTAACCGACTTGCAAAACTATAGTTAACAAAACATTTGTGGAGTGTTTGAAAAAAAAGTTTTAATGACTCCAACCTAAGTGTATGTAATCTTCCGACTTCAACTGTAACTATATAGCTAGGTGTCATCTAAATTAACCCTAATTTATAAAACAGTTCTTATTTGATTAATGGTGGTCAGACCAATCTATGTGGAGCTAGCCACAATAGGAATTAGCCACAGTAGTGGACTTTGCAGTTAGCCTTCAAAATAAAATATGTAATTGACAGTGATGCAAATGAATACAAATTGTAGAAGTATGCCATAATTGAATCGATCATGCAAAACGAGGTTGGAATGTTATATAAAGTCAAAAGACAACAATTTGTTAATTTGACAAAAATCTGTTAATCATACTGGATGTATTATACTTTATAATTGCATTGGGGGCATACTTATTTCACTGTACAGCCTTACTGAAACAACTGTGAATTGAGCCTCATTTATTGTCAACCTATGTTTATTGTACAGTATTCCAGAGGAAAAACAATACTGCGTGGATGGTTTGGAGTCTGATAACTTTGGGAAAAAATATATTGGGTATTGAGTAGACTGATACCCCATTTCATTGATGCCCAATCCTTAGGTAAAGCTGTACAGTGAAATATTAATATCAATACACAATTGGCTGACTGGGGAGGTGATTTCACAGTCACAGTTCTGTGATAAGAGCTACAATGCTAATATTTGTGTAAACTCTTCCCAGTTGTCTTCTGTGGGTATCACTTTCAAAGGGTTACTTTTACTTTGAAGGCAAATCACAAATGCCACGATTGTGCCTAATACTTATTGTGGCTAGCTTCACAACATATAACCTGGTCCAGTCGAGCCTCACTAGCCAGATGAAGCTAGCTGGCTGCTTATAACATTAGCTTTGGGCAGCAGGGTTCGTGGCTTGTTTGCAGACTTGTTTGTACAGCTTTGACAGTACTACTGATAGTAGTGGTGGAGCTTGGCTTGCATGTGCAAATTGAGAACACACAGCATTCTATAATAGAACTGTGTTATTTGACAAGTGTCAAATTAAAAGCTTATTTAACACAAAGTGTTATTTGACGTGTGTCTTTTTTGACACGCCAAGACCCAAACGATGTTCCATAGTATGTCGTGAAGCTCAGAGCAGTGACGCTATTGCACATGTAATACAACATTTTTTGTGGCGTCATTATGTCATATAGGTATGTACGTCAGCTTTCACATCGGCGTTATATAGACATCGGGCGGATACCGACGTTGGCATTTTTAGCTAATATCTGATTCCGATATCTTCACCGATATATCGTGCATCCCTAATTTGAACCGATTACTTTAAAATCATACACAGACAATGTTATAAAGATAATTTTGTCGCTAATGCCGGCCTGCAGTACCTTGGTCAGCATTCAATTTGAGTTACTCCATGAGAGGTGGCAGCACTGAGCTGGCCTGCAACATCACTTCCTAGAGCAGGGATCATCAACTAGGTTCAGCCGCGGGCCGTTTTTTTCTATGACTCGATGGTCAGGCCGGAACATAACTACAAATAATTTGTAAATTGCAATTTGACCGCAAGAATCCCATATAGATCATTTCAAAACTTGCTTACATTTGTATACAAACACGTTTCTCTCTGTGTGTGAATACTTGGGAATATATTTCCTAAATGAAAATCACTTGAAGCTGATTTCCTGGTGTTTTTAGTCTTTTATGCTTAGAAAAGTTGTGGGGACAAATAAAAACCTCCTGCATGCCAAATTTGGACTGCGGAACACCAGTTGAGGAAACTTGTCCTAGAGTAACTCAAACTGTACATGCAACGTTTCCAAAAACTCCTCCATGTAGTAAGATGGTGACATGCTGAAATGACTTCCTGATAATCAAATGTGCCACTGAGCATTCTCATTGGAAACAATGGGGTGATGGCTTCATCCATGTTTTTTTTACAGTCTAGTTCACGTTCTAGTCGGAACTAGGAAACTCGGGAATTTGGTTGTAGTTATCCACGTGCTGCATCTAACATTTGAGGTCCCTAGTTCCGACTGGCACATGAACGCGGCATTTGATTCATCCATATTTTGTTAGTCTATGGCCGAATCGATGTAGTCGGAGATTAATTCCACTTCGCCTGGTCTCTGCATCACTCCGTTGGTGGAGTTAATTTGAAACTTCATTCACCATGGAGTGAAGTTTAGTCAGCTATCTTCAGTTGCCATAACAGTAACCTACACAAATCCCCCACGTTCAGGGGGTAGTTTATGGGGCTAGCCGTGGCTGGGAATATTTTGACAGTTGTGTCAAACAGTGTGGTGGTGTCCTGCTCTACTTACCGCATTAGCATGTTCCCCACAATATGCTTTTCCACTTCCAACTATCATTTTGCAGTATCGTTTTTTCTTTTCCACGTAAAAAGCACATCTTCCAGGCAGAGGTGCAGACACGCCGTCCGTGGTGGGGACCTCCATGTTTACTACTTCCGTATAGTTACCACGTCATCCAACTACAGTACCATAGAATGGGGACGCGTTCCAGGTGGTCTACATTTCACGAAGCTGCAACTCAATTACTGAGTATGTTTTACACATTTATACCCAGTAGTAGCTATAGAGTGTAGTTAATGTGGTGTTGTTGTAGTTTGACTGTAAGAACGATCAACAAGTGAAGCAGCACATTGTGCTATTCCACCACTCGTCTGCAATTTAGATGATCTGGAACGCGCACATTATTTCTCGACGTTACTTCCGTCGCCTCTTTCTCAAGTGAATGTTTCCCCAACGGTTATTCGCGGGAGAGAAGCGCCAAACTCGAAATTGAAGAGACTATTTTTTTTAAACCAAGGCCATACAAATCTAACCTTGGAATTTGCAATTTAGACACTACATTTTTGGGAGTATGAAACAATCATGACAGAAACACTTTTCAATAAGCGATTGCAAGTGCACGTCAAATGCAAAGATTGCGAAGAAAGGTAAGTTCGATTGATTGCTAACGTTACCGTTCGTTAACTAGCTAGCATAATTAACGTTATCTAGCTACCGTAACTAGCTAGATATCAAGCAATATCGACACTTGCGGCCTAACTAGATAGCTCATCAATTTGATATAGTCGTGTCTGGGCATCAGCTAGCTACAGACTATCCAGCAACCTGTGCTACGCGTTACATTGCTAGCTAGCTAAGTTAGCATGTTCAGTAACGTTAAATGTCATCTTCGCCATTCGCCAGATGGCGCTTGATAATAACAAATATATCAATGGAGTTCTATGTTACGACTAAAAATACATTGATTGAATCTTTCTGGCTAACTTTACATTACAGGAGAGGAAATATCAGAGTCTGCATTGAGCTTCAATTAACAACTAATCCAGTCCACAAAAGGGTAAGTGGTACTTACAACCTTGGTTGGTGTTTTGCAAGACAGATTATTTTCCCATCATCACCCTCCCTCTTTTTATATAGTGTGAATGAGCAGTGTTTCAGAAACCAGTGCATTGATCTCGAAATGCATTGCTTACTACTGTGGGCATGCATAAATACCCAACATAAAGATACTCATCAATACAACATCATACCACGGCGGGCTAACTTCCGCTGAACAGACATCAACAACACCAAAAGTTTCCTGTCACTCACTTCATGGTACAACACATTGGAGAAGCACCAGTCCTAATTAGCAATGCATCGTTACAGCCACATAACTGTTAGTGGGTGTTTTTAATGGAAGTGAAAGTTGCAAAAGGGTGGCTCTCTGGGAGGCATGCATGGGTTAGACTATTCATGGGCCTTAATGGTTTTCAAGGGCTGACCTACAAACATTAGCGACTGGATTCTGCTTAATGATTGACGTTAGTTGACAATGCACTTCCCCTGTTCAAGGGATTCCCTATCACGTCTGCATTTCCCAAATGTCAGTCCTTCCCTCAAGGTAGTAGTTAGTGAAAAAGCCACTGTAACTAACACAACTTTGCATTCTAGGATCTGCTGGTGAGACTGACAGATGACACCGACCCTTATTTTCTGTACAACCTTGCCATATCAGAAGAGGATTTTCAAAGGTATCTTACAATTCAGTCATTGTGCCCACTATAATGAGCGTACACTAATCCTACGTCTTCTCTGTCATCAGTTTGAAAGTTCAACAGGGCCTGTTGGTAGACTTTGCGTCCTTTCCTCAGAAGTTTATAGACCTGCTAAACCAGTGTATCTCGGAGCAAGACAAAGAGAATCCAAGGTGAGAAGACTCTCAGCTCGTTGAATGTCTCCACTAACTGAGATCATGGACATGTGATGTCTCTTTGCTCTCCTTTCCCTAGATTTCTGCTCCAGTTGTCATCTCCATCATCCCCAGTATTAGACCACAGCCCTGCCAACCTCAATGTTGTGGAGACCAACGCATTCAAGCACCTCACTCACCTGTCTCTGAAGCTGCTACATGGCACTGACGTGGAGATCAAGAAGTACCTGGCAGTTTGTCTCTCCTGTGTAAAGGTAAGTGAATCTCCCGTAACTCCCTTAGAAACACTAGTTTCGGGGACACAGATTTAGCCTAGTCCTGGATCAAATTAAAATAAATAAAAAAATAAACATTTTTGATGGAGTTTTTCCATCGAGGTTGGTTTTAGTCCTGGAGTAGGATTCATCTGTGTCTGGGAAACCACCCCTAGTTGTCTTTGTGACCTCAGTCTTGGGAATGGTTGATAGCAGACCTATGAAGGACCTTGGGAGATTCCATGAAGCAACACAGACTGCGGTATACTAAAGTCTGAGAAACTTCTTCGTTGTATTTTAAGCTATCCCCCCATTTTGATATGTCAGGAGGAGAAGCAGCAGTTGGAACAGAGGCTGAAGAAGACTGAAGATGATCTCTCGAGGCAGCTCAGCTACACACAACAGGTAAAGCAGTAGTTGATCTGAATTGATTGATTCATCTAAAAATGTAGGCGGGAGAAGTAACATCTTAAGTGGGTCCCGATTTTTAAAAAGGTCACCTTTCATATAAACGTGTCTTACAGACTCTGTCGGAGAAGAGCAGAGAGCTAGACAAGCTTCGGTCTGAGTGGACCAGCCAAACAAGCGCTCTGTCGAGCCGCCACTCTCAGGACCTCACTGCAGAGCGGGAGAACGCTTTGGAGGTATCATGTAACTTCTCGTATTATAAGTATTATGTTTAGTTAACTGCCTGAAATCGTCTAAGTGCTATTCCAGTTATCAGAAGCCATAAAACCTTGACTGTTTTTTTTATCTATTTGAGATGACTGGAGTCTCCAACAGGTTTATAGCGAGCTACTAGTAGCTCGCAGCCCACCTAATGAGAAGCTCGCCAAACAATTCTGAAATTACATGCAATTTTCACGTGTTCCACCGAAAACTGTCATGAACAAATCTCACAAGTAGACACCGAAAGCTCCCAGCTACTATCTAATCAACACATTGAAATTATCACGCTATTGGCTTAAAAAGCCAAACCTAACACACCTAACACTTGTAAACACACCTAACACTTAACACTTGTAAAATAAACTGAGGAACAGAATTTGGGAGAGAAAAAGGGGCCCCCTTGGAGTTGTTTATTAATAAACTATTATTTTACTATGTATATTGACAGAACATGGTACACTACTTTCTCTTGTACACTAAAGACAGGGGCGAGAAGAATGTGCCTATTTATAAGCTAGAAAAAATTAGAAGCTCACTTCTATGAACGTAGTTCTCATGCTAGATTTTATATGATTTCTCTCAAAAATAAGTGGTTTTCTCTTGTGGTGTTTCTCATCTTGCCCTGTGCAGACACAAACCAGGCTGCAGCAACAAAACGAGCAGCTGCGCCGGGAGCTGGAGGGAGCCCACACTAAGAGCACCCAACAGCTGCAGAGCAGGCTGGCCGAGCTTGAGACCTCCAACAGGGACCTGACTGAGAAGAGATACAAGAGCGAGTCCACCATCCGCGACTTCAAAGCCAAACTAGTGGGACTGGAAGAGGTGAGGGGGGGGCGCAAGCGGCCATCATTTAGTGGGGGAAATTTCATGAAAACTGCCACTTTTGTGAACAGTTTACATTTTTAAGTCTGAAACGCTCCTAGGATAAGTATCTGTCGTTTCATATCATGTGTGTGTTTTTTTTTTTTTTTTTACATCCATATTGAATTACTGATTTAATAGAGAAATTGAAATCTTGCCGGCCGCCATGTTGACCACCAATGTCTAAATAACCTGCTGACAAGTGTGTATGTGAGAACAGGAGTCTCAGCGAGCGAAGCAGCAGGCCCTGTCTCTTCGGAGGGAGAACGGCACCCTGGACACGGAGTGTCACGAGAAGGAGCGTCAGGTGAACCAGCTGCAGACACGTGTGGCAGTCCTGGAGCAGGAGATGAAAGATAAGGAGCAGCTCGTGCTCCGCACCAAGGAAGTGCTGGAAGCCACTCAGCAACAAAAGGTATGTAGTCAGTCCCCTTGGCAAATGGAGAGCATTTACCCCCCCTCAATACTGTCAGAAAAGCCAGGATCTTTGTTAAAATTAATATTAATGAATTATGTTATGTATTGATATTGGCACCTGTAACCCCCCCCCAGCTTACCTACCTTGAATGTTCTTCCTGTGAAATGCATTATACAATGCCAACGTTAATTTCTGTTTCCTTCACATGTCCTGTCCTTATATTAGTTGTATACAGTGTGCTATACAACAAAACTGGGGACGAGGAAGAAACGTTTTCACGTTTGTGCTAATCTTCGGCAGAAATTCTGAGTTAAATTCGTTATTTTTTTCGCTGTAGAAAGACTCAAACAAAACGTGGAGCACTCGACTGAGTGATGCTAGCTAGCCTTTGATGTCACGGCAACGAGAGCCTCGAGGGATAGGAAGAGTTTCGCTGCGGGAGAAAGTGAAGTCAGCGTGAGTTAAAAGAAAGGAAAAAAGGGGTCTGGTGTAAGGGACCGTCTGAAAAGTGTGAGAAAGAAAAATAAACCGAAAATAGGAACATTTGATGAATCTATGGAACAATGGAGTTCTTACACAGTGTTTTTGAGTACTTTGTGTAGGCAAATGGAATTAAAGCAGAAGTCGTTGTGCCAATATTTTTGACTGTTTTGGGAGGAAAAACATTCAATCTACTGCGCAGCCTAGTAACGCCTGAAAAACCTGGTGATAAATCATATGATGAAATTGTGGCTACCTTAAAATGACATTATTCTCCCAAACCACTGATAATCACAGAGAGATTCCCGTTCCATAAGAGAAATCAAGAGGAGGGGGAATCACTCAGTTTGTGGCTGTATTTAAACAGTTATCTGAATGAACACGGTGAATGGAAAGCCATGCTATCGCTGTGGGAAACCAGGTCACCAAGCAGAGGAGTGTTGGTGCAATGACTTAGACTGCAGAAGTTGTGGAAAAAAGGGTCACATCGAACGTGCATTTAAAAACAAAAGTACTGAACAAAGGAAAAGCGACTTCAGGAAGTACAAAAAGAAAGTGCATAAAATGGAGCACACGGAGGATGAACAAAGTGATACCTTGTCTGAAGGGGAAGAATCTTTGCATGTTTTGTCCATTTCACACAATGGATACGGGTACTGGGTGACACCGCTACTGGATGGAAACGCAGTACGGATGCAACTGGACACTGGAGCAGCCATATCTTTGCTGTCTGAGGCTGTATACAAGGAGAAACTACATCACCTCACACTACAGCCCACAGAGATGACACTGAAAACATACACCGGTGAGAGGAAGCGTGATTGTTACAGTGGAGCTCAACAAACAGAAGGTAAAGCTACCACTCTACATTGTGAAAGGCAACCATCCAGCATTGCTAGGACGCACATGGCTGGTAAAGATCAAACTAAACTGGCAGGAAATTCACATGGTTGCAAAAGAGGACCCAAACCTACAAGGGATATTGAGGAAACACGCAGATGTGTTCCAAGAAGAACTTGGCAGTATGAAGGACATAACAGTTAAACCAAACAGCAAGCCAAAGTTCTTCAAAGCTAGACCTGTCCCATACGCCATAAAACCTCAAGTTGAAATTGAGCTAAACAGACTAGTCGAGAGTGGAGTATTGGATCCAGTGAATGTTAGTGAATGGGCTACACCTGTTGTTCCAGTCATAAAAAAATATGGCTCACTCAAGACTCTGTGGTGATTTCTAAGTCACCGTTAACCCAGTCTTGACTGCTGAAAAATATCCACTACCCCTCATTGACTACCTCTTTTCTGGTTTAGCTGGAGGACAAAAATTCAGTAAGATAGGCCTGACAAGTCTATCTACAGATGCATGTGGACCGAGAGTCACAAGAACTGTTGATCATAGTGACTCAAAGGACTGTACAGGTACTGGAGGCTTCCTTTTGGAATCACCTCAGCTCCTGCCTTATTTCATAGAGCTATGGACCCGATACTGAGTGGGCTCACTGGGGTCCAATGTTACTTCGATGATCTACTCATCACCGGCAAAGACGAGCAGGAGCACCTGAGAAACCTGAACGCTACACTACAGAGATTGGAGGAGTACGGTCTGAGGGTCCGGTTGGACGAATGCAAGTTTTCCCGGCCCTCTGAGTACCTGGGCCACGTCATCAACAGTTCGGGGCTCCACAAGGCGCCATCGAAGGTGAAGGCCGTTGACGGAAGCTCCATCCCCACAGAACGTGAGTCAGCTGAGATCATTCTTAGGACTACTGACATACTACGCAAAGTTTGTGCCAAACCTAGCTAACATGTTAAAGCCACTGCATGAACCTTTGAATTAAACCAAACAGTGGAAGTGCACAGACCGATGTGAGGAGGCCTTCAAGAAAGTGAAAACAGCCTTAGCTCAGAGGCCCTAACCCACTTCAACCCCAACTTGCCATTACAGTTGGCATGTGATGCATAGCCTTATGGCGTTGGTGTGGTTGTGTCACACATCATGCCATCAGGTGAAGGCCAATTGCTTTCGCATCAAGGACCTTAAGTAAAGCAGAAAGCAATTATGCACAGATCGAGCGTGAAGCACTCGCAATTGTGTTTGGAGTTAAGAAATTTCATCAGTTTCTGTTTGGCTGACGATTCACACTGCTGGCTGACCATAGACCCCTCACCTCAATCTTTGGTCCCCACAACGGCATTCCGTTGCTTGCAGCCAGCCGCATGCAGCGATGGGCGTTATTGTTATCTTCTCACCAGTACGATACCAAGTACAGAAGGTCTGAGCAGCACTGCAATGCAGATGGCATCTCAAGGCTACCCTTACCTGTCACACACACTAAGCACTCCCAGGCTGAAATCTTCTACTTCAAGGAAATTACGAATGCCCTAGTTACATCTGTCCAAGTGGAAAAAGTTCTCCCACACTGATCCAGTGATGTCTGAGGTTGTGGACATTGTCACTCGTGGAAAAGGAGATGTCAGACAGCCTACAACCTTACCCAGTGAGGAGAAACAAGCTCACAGTTCAGTTTGGATGCTTGCTATGGGGTTTTCGAGTCATCATACTGCCACCACTGAGAAGTGCACTGTGGCATGGTGCGAATGAAGGAGATTGCACGCAGCTACTTTTGGTGGCCAGGTCTGGACGCAGCTATCGAAGACAACGTCAAGTCATGTTCTGCATATCAAAAGATGAGGAACATTCCTCAGCTAGCGCCACTACACCCATGGGACTTCCCAGAGGCGCCTTGGCAGCGAGTCCACATAGACTATGCAGGCCCAATGGAGGATCGTAATTTTCTTAGTCGTAGTTGACGCACACAGCAAATGGCCTGAGGTCACAGTGATGAAGAGCATCTCAGCGGAGAGAACCATCGAAGAGCAACGGTCAATCTTCTGTCTCTTCGGCTTGCCGACGCAACTCGTTAGTGATAATGGCCTCCAACTGGTGTCTGAAGAGTTCCGGAAATGGAATTCAGCACATCAAGTCAGCACCGTATCACCCTGCTACGAACGGCCTCGCTGAAAGGTTTGTCCAAACGATGAAGCAGGCTTTAAAATCATCACGATAACGGCTCCCTTAATAGGTGTCTAAACACCTTCTTGTTAAAACTTCTTATGGCTAGGGGTTCCGCTAGCGGCACCCCTCGACAACATTCCGCTGAAAAGGCAGCGTGCGAAATTCAAAAATATTCTTTTGAAATATGTAACTTTTACACATTAACAAGTGCAATACACCAACTGAAAGAAACTTCTTGTTAATCTACCCATCGTGTCCGACTTCAAAAAGGCTTTACAGCGAAAGCACAACATATGATTGTTAGGTCAGAGCCAAGTCACAAAAACACACACAGCCATTTTTCCAGCCAAAGATAGTTGTCACAAAAGCAGAAATATCGATAAAATTAATCACTAACCTTTGATCTTCATTAGATGACACTCATATGACATGTTACACAATAAATGTATGTTTTGTTCAATAAAGTGCATATTTATATCCAAAAATCTGTTTACATTGGCGCGTTACGTTCAGTAATGTTTTTCTTCCAAAACATCTGATTTTGCAGAGAGCCACATCAATTTCCAGAAATACTCATAATAAACATTGATAAAAGATACATGTGTTATTCACAGAATTATAGAGATTTCTCCTTAATGCAACTGCTGTGTCAGATTTTTAAAAACTTTACGGAAAAAGCACACCATGCAATAATCTGAGTACAGCGCTCAGACGACAAATCAAGCCAAAGAGATATCCGCCATGTTGGAGTCAGAAATAGCATTATAAATATTCACTTACATTTGATCTTCATCAGAATGCACTCCCAGGAATCCCAGTTCCACAATAAATGTTTGATAAAGTTAATCATTTATGTCCAACTTGTTGTTAATGTGTTCCGCCCAGTAATCCATCTTCATGAAGCACAAGGTCCAGACAAAGTCCAACAGTTCCGTTACAGTCTGTAGAAACATGTCAAACGATGTGTAGAATCAATCTTTAGGATGTTTTTTAGATAAATCTTCAATAATGTTCCAACCGGAGAATTCCTTTGTCTGTAGAAAAGCAATGGAACGAGAGCTACCTCTCACATCACCGCACGTCACATGCTCGTGGCACTCTGCCAGACCACTGACTCAAAGAGCCCTCTAAAGACGGTTGACATCTAGTGGAAGCCTTAGGAAGTGCAATTAGATGCCATATACACTGTTTTCAATAGGCCAAGCTTTGAAAAACTACAAACCTCAGATTTCCCACTTCCTGGTTGAATTTTTCTCAGGTTTTTGCCTGCCATATGAGTTCTGTTATACTCACAGACATAATTCAAACCGTTTTAGAAACGTGAGTTTTCTATCCAAATCTACTAATAATATGCATATATTAGCAACTGGGACTGAGTAGCAGGCAGTTTACTCTGGGCGCGCTTTTCATCCAAATGTGAAAATGCTGCCCCCTGTCCCAAACAGGTTTTAACGTACAGAAACACTCCCCACCCTACAACCAACGTGGCACCCATGATGAAAAGACTGCTTCGCACGTGACTCGACCTCCAAAGACAAGACAGGTTGTACAGAGAGCACAGGTGGAGAGACGGAGCAAAGCAAAAGACAAAAGCTTCATAGCTGGAGAGAGTTCTTGCTCAGAACTACTGCAAAGGTCCAAAGTGGATACCAGCCACAGTGGTTGCACAAACAGGGCCTATGTCCTACACAGTTCACACACCAGAAAACATAATCTGGAGGAGACACGTGGATCAACTGTTGCCAGGAACCAACCTCAGAGATGACTCATGTCAAGTGACAAACTAAGATCAGCTACTGGAGACCTACCATGACTATGAGCTATCACCTGAACATCCATTGCAGCAACCTACAAATGTGGAAAGTACTCTAGACTCACCTGAACCAGCCAGTGTGCCTACTCAGGGTACTGTTGCACCCCGGTCTGGGCATACACCATCACCACTCAGACTCAGAGATAATGTGACTGTAGACTCACCTGTACGTCGTCATTACCCTGCAAGAGAAAGACGACCCCCTGATAGGTTGACTATTTAGTTCAGACTAACCTCCGACATTGGAGCAGAATAGACCCCTGGCTTAAGTCTGGGGACTGAGGCAGTCTACCCTCTATCCCTAGTTTAGAAATGGCTATTCTGAAAAGTTCATTTATTTACATCAAGATAACTTATATTAAAAAGAAAACAAGGCAAAACAGTGAATATTTACTTTTTCCTTATGAGTCATCAAAGGTATAGGGGGAGGAATATGTTGTGTATTGATATTCTAGTTTTGTCCCTTTAGGGCACTTGTAACCCTCCCTTGCTTACCTACGTTGAAATGCTTGGAATGTTCTTCTTGTGAAATGCATTAAACAATGCTGACGTTAATTTCTACTCCAGTCTCATGTCCTGTCCTTATATTAGTTGTATATGTAATACAGTGTGCTATACAACATGTGACATTCTGTGTTTGTGTGTAGAACTCAGTTGAAGGAAATGCCGAAAGCAAACAACTCCAAATGGGAAAACTGGAAGCCACAGTGAAATCCCTGTCTGAGGAACTCATAAAGGTGGGTTACTTACATTTCCAGTCATGGCTTTTTGTTATGCATGTCATGGTCTGAAAATACATGGTCATAGACTCAAGCCAGTCAAGTTCAAATCCACAAGTCCTTGTCCACTCATGTACTTATTTGAGTCTAAATATTGATAGCAATTTTGTCTTGGGTCTGATCACATCCCCTT
Source organism: Oncorhynchus gorbuscha (assembly GCF_021184085.1). Lineage (NCBI taxonomy): Eukaryota > Metazoa > Chordata > Actinopteri > Salmoniformes > Salmonidae > Oncorhynchus > Oncorhynchus gorbuscha. The sequence continues at coordinate 16,138,915 of NC_060174.1, forward strand.
TGAGAAAGAACACATTGAGCGTGGGGGTGAAGTACCGTCTTGACACTACCTCGTGTTGACTTCCTAGGCCAATGGCATCATCAAGAAGCTGCAGGGAGAGCTGAGGGGCCTGGTGGGGAAGATCAAGGTGAAGAACACTGTGATGGTGTCTCAGGAGAAGGTGCTTCAGGAGACCCAGGAGAGGCTGCACAAAGCCCAGCGAGACCTGCAGGACACTCAGCAGCAGCTCAAGCATAGAGACGAGGAGGTGTGTGTTTCCATTAGTGTCCACTACCTTAAATGCGAATCTGAGAATAACAAAAATGGTCAGAAATGGCTGCCGAAAGTGTGTGTGTGTGTGTGTGTGTGTGTGTGTGTGTGCGCGCGCACAAGCGCAAGCCAAGTTCTGAGGAGTAGTGGGCGCTAACATAATTATTGGGTGTCAAGTTTGGATTGATCTTATTGGTTGTAACTTCCACTGTAGGTGTCGAAATTGAAGGAGCAGTTGGAGGAGACTGTTCAGAAATTAGATGAAAGCAGGGAGGTGCTGAAAACAAACGAGAATGGTATGGAAGGTCGTTTAAAGAAATGTTTCACAAAAAATACAACTACATGATTTTGCGCTTAACCTTGGCTGTTATCAAATGACCTACTGTTTGTATTCATTTAGTCTTCCCCTGCATCAATGGATTTGTCTTATCCTTCAGTTATAATGTGGCTGAACAAACAGCTGAATGAGAACCAGTTATCCAGGAAGCCGGAGATCCTTGGAACGTTTGAGACTCCTTCAACTCTCTCAGCCTCAACTGGACAGAGGATGGGCGGTGCATCTCACAACATGGTAAGCAATAAACATGTCATAGTACACGTTAAGATATTGGTTTGATGTTTTAGTTGCAGTGGGTATCGGGTTTTGTGTTTTTAATTGCAGTTTTATATTTATTGTGTCGATTTTAAAGTTAATTTGAGTTGTATGTATGCGTCTTAAAGGCAGACTCTACCATATGACATCATACACAGGCAGGGAAACTTTCTGCTTATAGACGTCAATAAAGATGGAATCTGCTGTTGGCATTTGGCAGATTTAAATTGGATTGTTTTCTGTTAGCAGAGATGCGTTACGCAGGCGGCAGGACACACAGTTTTGGAATATTCAGATATATGAATAAACTTGTTATGTATAACAAGGAATCATGTCAGCTCTATTCATGGTATTTCTATCTGCAAGGTTCGCAATGTTGTGAATGATGACATCATATTGTCAAGTCTACCTTTTACGATTTGACCAATTACGATTTGACCAGCAAAGTGCACACAATCAGATCAGCTCAAGTCATGTGTGCTTGACTTTGTTTTCAGCTGGACAGCCGAGCGTTTCCCTCCTCGGCCGGACAGGGCTACCCCATCACGTCCACGCTGAACTCCAAACTCCCTCTGTCCAGCCGCTCCGTCTTCTCACTACACAACCAGGGCCCTGGAGCCAAGGCAGGCTAATTTTTTCTCCTTTGTTACGCTGAAATTCTAATTAAACTTTCATGCTATATTCAGAAGTTTGTTGAAATAGGTGTGGTTTTGCAATGACACCGCCTTGAATTTGGGCCACATCATGAATAGCAACCTGGATGATTTACCTAAAGCAGGTATGGATGTAGGTATGGATAACAATTCCTTACGTCGACTATGATTTAATCTTGGAAGAACCAATAATTCTATGAGGTGTGGGATAAGGCAGCTTGAACTCAATTTTGTTGTATTTCTAACTCGTTTCAGCTGTATTTGGGGGTTTGCTTGAATTCAGACTTTTTTTGTTGACCTGGACTGAATTGCAGGTCCAGTTTAACCCGATGAGTACCAAGCCCGGCATGTCTCCGGTGGATGTGAGGGATGGGAGCCCCACAGCACAGCATCCCCCTCAGCCCTCCAACAAAGAGAAGTGAGTCCAGCTCTCTGTTACGTTGTGTGCTTTCAGCATCAGAATTAACTTGAAGTGTTCAGAAATGTTTTCTCTGCTCACTGTTGCATGAAAATAGCTCCGGTTTATGGATGGTCCATCACCATCAGCAAGAGCCCAAGACCATCTACTTTATTCTCTGGGCCTTCCATTCAGACTGCCTTTTTTTCCATCTTCATAACGGTCTTATTCTTCTTTCTCTTTTTTGAACTTGTAGTGGCGAGCCTGCTGGGTTGGAGTCCAAGTACTTTGAGAAGCGAGACGACAGCATTCCCCTCCGTGGTCTGTTGTCTAGCATGCACCTCAACAGAGGTAAGACCACATCCATACCTGCTTTGTAGACACTGGGGGTTGTTTGTTTGAGTGATGCCAGTTTATGAGGGGAAGTTCACTCTACATGCCTCTTAACTTCTTGGTGACAGGGGAGCAGTATTGAGTAGCTTGGATGAATAAGGTGTCCAGAGTAAACTGCCTGCTACTCTGTCCCAGATGCTAATATATGCATATTATTATTAGTATTGGATAGAAAACACTGAAGTTTCTAAAACTGTTTGAATGATGTCTGTGAGTATAACAGAACTCATATGACATGTGAAAAACCTGAGACGAATCCAACCAAGAAGTTGGAAATCTGAGGTTTGTAGTTTCATTTAAGTGATCGCCTATCCAATATACTGTGTCTATGGGGCCAGATTGCACTTCCCAAGGCTTCCAGCAGATGTCAACAGCCTTTAGAAAGTTGTTTGAGGCGTCTATTGTGGAAGGGTGTCGAATAACAGCTGTTTCAATAAGTGGACTAGGCTGAGGCCAATCAGTTGTTTACTGCGCAGTCACGCGGGCGCGCCGTTCCTTCTTTTTCCTCTGTAATGAATACGCTATTGTCCGGTTGGAATATTATTGAAGATTTATTATAAAAAGACCGTATTTGGACATAAATATGGACGTAATCGAACAAAACAAACATTTATTGTGGGAGTCCTGGGTGTGCATTCCGACGAAGATCAGCAAAGGTAAGTGAAGATTTATAATGCTATTTATGACTTTTGTTGACTCCACAATTTGACGGGTAAATGTATGGCTTGCTTCTGTGGCTGAATGCTGTTCTCAGATTATTGAATATTGTGCTTTTGCCGTAAAGCTTTTTTGAAATCTGACACAGAGGTTGCATTAAGAACCAGTTTATCTTTAATTCTGTGTAAAACATGTATCTTTCATCAAAGTTTATGAGTATTTTTGTTATTTGATGTGGCAATTTCTCTGGAAATTGGATCATCCTTGCAATTACTCAAATAAACCTTGTATTGCTGATAGGAGTTATTCTGCCCTTGAGTTGCGTTCCCATGCAAAACTAGACAGATAGCTAACAACTAAGTCTTCAATAAAACTCCCAAGGCGTGACTTTTCTTGAATGAATATATTGAAAACGTTTGTTGTGAAACTGCAAAATACAGAAAAGAATATACTTTAGTGTTCAATTCACACCGACATACTGTAGCTGTACATTAAACATTTGAAGTTGCATAAATACAAAGCATGCGCTAAGGTACCATGCATCTGGCATGATGCCAAACCATATAGCTAATTGTTAACCATATGGTAATTGGCTCCTTTCATTACTCTAATAATGTATAACCATCTATGTAGAATAACAAAGCATATTACACTAGAAACAGTAACAAAACTACAGCATTGTATATTTTACAATTCGTTTGCATGACGCATGAGCAAAGTAATACAGCTAACGACATACATTAAAGGCATTGCAATTTGTGAGTAAATGCAACCAACATTGATTGGTAAGCAACTCTATCAATAAGAAGATTATCATCATTAGCTAAATGCTTGAATCGAACTTACAAACAAATATTTTTCCAAGGCTGAAGCGTGACAAGAAATAACTACATTGAAAGACCTGCACCGTAGCGTTGTTTGTAGCTGCTTCTATGCGTGCAAAACAAATTCTGAACTTCCCGTTTGCGTCGTCTTTCTAAGTACCAGAAAGCGCCACTAGGGGGCTAATAACACCATTGAACACAATGAAAATCCAATTTAACCATTGTAATAAAATAATCTGTTACCTTCTAACAGGATGGCAGCACAGGAGTTCTGCCTGATTCCATGACTCAGAGGTCTGAGGCACTGCATTGTCACTACAGATCCGGGTTCACACAATTGGCCCAGCGTCTGGATTAGGGAAGGGTTTGCTGGCTGGGATATCCTTGTCCCATCGTGCTCTAGCGATTCCTGTGGCGGGCCGGGCCCATGCACGCTGACACGGTCGCCTATTGTACAGTGTTTCCTCCGACACATTGGTGTGGCTGGCTTCCGGGTAAAGTGAGCAGTGTGTCAAGAAGCAGTGCGGTTTGGCAGGGTCGTGTTTCGGAGGACGCATGGCTCTCGACCTTTGCCTCTCCCGAGTCCGTACGGGAGTTGCAGCGATGGGACAAGACTGTAACTACGAATTGGATATCACAAAATTGGGGAGAAAAAGTGTTTTAAAAAATTGCCTTGGATGGGAGAACACATTTAGGAACACCTTCCTAATATTGAGTTGCACCCCCCCCCCCCCCCCCCCTTTGCCTTCAGAACAGCCTCAAATCTTCAGGCATGGCCTCCAAGATGTCAATCATTCCACAGGGATGCGGGCCCATGTTGACTCCAATGCTTCCCACAGTTGTCAAGTTGGCTGGATGTCCTTTGGGCAGTTCTTGACTCACTCAAATCGGTGTGCCTGGCACCTACTACCATATCCTGTTCAAAGGCACTTACATACTTGTCTTTGAATGGCACACATACACAATCCATGTCTCAATTGTCTCAAAGCTTAAAAATCCTTCTTTAACCTGTCTCCTCCCCTTCTGCAGTCGTGGCCAAAAGTTTGGAGAATGACACAAATATTAATTTCCATAAAGTTTGCTGCTTCAGTGTCTTTAGATATTTTTGTCAGGTGTTACATTGGAATACTGAAGTATAATTATAAGCATTTCATAAGTGTCAAAGGCTTTAATTGACAATTACACAAAGTTGATGCAGAGTCCATATTTGCATTGTTGACCCTTCTTTTTCCAAGACCTCTGCAATCTGCCCATGGCATGCTGTCAATTAACTTCTGGGCCACATCCTGACTGATGGCAGCCCATTCTTGCATAATCAATGCTTGGAGTTTGTCAGAATTTATGGGATTTTGTCTGGGGAGTTTCTTGGCCATGGTCCCAAAATATTGATGTTTTGTTCCCAGAGCCACCTAGTTATCACTTTTGCCTTATGGCAAGGTGCTCCATCATGCTGGAAAATGCATTGTTCGTCACCAAACTGTTCCTGGATGGTTGGGAGAAGTTGCTCTCGAAGTTGGTACCATTCTTTATTCATGGCCGTGTTCTTTGGCAAAATTGTGAGTGAGCCCACTCCCTTGGCTGAGAAGCAACCCCACACATGAATGGTCTCAGGATGCTTTACTGTTGGCATGACACAGGCCTGATGGTAGCGCTCACCTTGTCTTCTCCGGACAAGCTTTTATTTGGATGCCCCATACAATCAGAAAGGGGATTCATCAGAGAAAATGACTTTACCCAATCCTCAGCAGTCCAATCCCTGTACCTTTTGCAGAATATCAGTCTGTCCCTGATGTTTTTCCTGGAGAGAAGTGGCTTCTTTACGGCCCTTCTTGACACTAGGCCATCCTCCAAATTGTCTTTCCCTCACTGTACGTGCAAATGCACTCACACCTGCCTGCTGCCATTCCTGAGCAAGCTCTATACTGGTGGTGCCCCGATCCCACAGCTGAATCAACTTTAGGAGACTGTCCTGGCACTTGCTGGACTTTCTTGAGTGCCCGGAAGCCTTCTTTAGAACAATTGAACCGCTCTCCTTGAAGTTCTTGATGATCCGATAAATGGTTGATTTAGGTGCAATCTTACTGGCAGCAATATCCTTGCCTGTGAAGCCCTTTTTGTGCAAAGCAATGATGACGGCATGTGTTTACTTGCAGGTAACCATGGTTGACAGGAAGAACAATGATTCCAAGCACCACCCTCCTTTTGAAGGTTCCAGTCTATTATTCAAACTGAATCAGCATGACAGAGTGATCTCCAGCCTTGTCCTCATCAACACTCACACCTGTGTTAATGAGAATCACTGACATGATGTCAGCTGGTCCTTTTGTGGCAGGGCTGAAATGCAGTGGAAATGTTTTTGGGGGATTCAGTTCATTTGCATGGCAAAGAGGGACTTTGCAATTCATCTGATCACTCTTCATAACATTCTGGAGTATATGCAAATTGCGATCATACAAACTGAGGCAGCGGACATTTAGATTTGTGTCATTCTCAAAACTTTTGGCCGCGACTACATTGATTTAAGTGAATTTATACAAGTGACCATAGTTCTCACCTGGTCAGTCTCATGGAAAGAGCAGGTGTTTTTACTGTTTTGTACACTGTATAACGTTGAAGGTCCATTTCAAAGGGGGTGGCAGCGTAGCCTAGTGGTTAGAGCGTTGGACTAGTAACCGGAAGCTTGCAAGTTCAAACCCCCGAGCTGACAAGGTACAAATCTGTCGTTCTGCCCCTGAACAGGCAGTTAACCCACTGTTCCTAGGCCGTCATTGAAAATAAGAATTTGTTCTTCACTGACTTGCCTAGTTAAATAAAGGTCAAATAAAAAAGGTACAAATTCAACATATTTTATACAAGGATTGTCTGTTAAATTGGTTACAATTTTGACTTAATCCTGTGGTTGAAATTTCACTCAACAGTTTGCATTGCTTATTATTTTTTTAAATTAATCCAATGTACTTTACACATTCCATGTACGTTGACAAATTACATTGAAACCAAATTGATTCAACCAAACCCAATGGGTTTGTTCTGCTTTTTTAAAATCATACACATTGTCTGTGTTCGAATAACCATACTAACATACTGTACACTACATACTATTAGTTAATTTTAGTATACTGTAAACGAACAGTATCCTTTCAATTGAGCGTACTAGCTCTTTGCCGGTCTACCTTAAGTTGATGCTGTTGCTATGCAACCTCTTGTTACAAATGACTAGTTAGACAATTTACGATTTCGGGTGTGTTAATTCTATCCTCCAGATTTAATTTATGGAGCGCACACTGGATGCTCTGCCGAGGAATAGGGTTGATTTGAGCGTTCTGACCTTACAGCGGCAGTCAACCACCCAAGCTGATGTTGGCTAGCTACTTCCAGACACAAATGAGACCACTGACCATTTTACTCGCCCTAGCAGAGCCGGTTAGGCAGTTTATTATCCAGAAAGTTGGTGATTGTACTTCTGGTAACAATTTAATTACGCTTTTTTTTGCCGACTTTTACTGACACCGGCCACATTCAATGGGTGTTGGCGCGCTCGTAAATCCATTATTCTGCGCTCTGGTACACTCAGACGAGAGTGCTCTGAAATCGGAGTAAATAGCCAGAGTGAATTTACGAAAGCAGCAGAATGTCCGTTGAACGCACAACGACGATAACATTTAGCTAAGAATGACAGGATGAATCAAGTAAATGAACATTGGGTAGTTAGTTTATACTTAACATACTGTCTAGTTTGCTGTATTATTAGCCAACTAATGTTAGCTTACATACTGATGCATACGGTTGTAATGATAAGCTATGTGGTTCGTAAGGACAGCGTAACTAACAAACTGTCAGCCAACATAACATGTAAGGTAACTTATTTGAAAAATCATTACTTTTTATATTGTCATAATTAGTTAAAGCAATGCATTTGTATCCGCTCTCGTTGTATGGGGTGCATATTTTCCGCCATTTTCTTAAAATCTGAACATGTGACGCCACGCCTATTTTCTGAATTGCAGTATGGGCCCTAAAGTACAGAAATAGTGTCCTCTGCATGTATACTTAATATTTTGGCGAATTTAGTACGACAGCCTGGAACTTTTGGCATACTATATCCATATTATGACCAATAAGCATACTATATACTCAATTAACATCACAAATAGTGTAGTTAGTATGAGTATTCGAACACAGCTATTGTCTTGCACATTGCCAGTAACCTTGCTGAATTAAGATTCAGATTTTGTCTGTCATACGACTTCATTTCCCCCCCCATTTGTCTCTAGATGTTCCAAGGCCACCACCAGCCAAGCCTGGCCTGCACCCTCTGTCGTCCGCTTACTTCCCTGGCTGAGAAGGAATGGAGCCAATAACTACTGTAATGTCCACTCCACAACACACCACTGAATACCACTGTGACTAAGGAGAGTGAATTGTTCGACCAACCACAGATTCTCACAGTACCTCCGCCTATGTTAATGTTTTTAACCTGCTGTGTTTCCAAGTATTTATTAAAAAGACAACCAATCAATAGTAATTAAGCCACTTGATCGGTTTGCCAAATATTACGTTGGTTGGTTTGTTTAAAAAATAACTTTGTCGTCACATCTTACTCATAATTAGCATTGACATAACTAATGCTGTCATCATGTTGCTCTGGGTGTCTTCATAACTTTTAACACTCTAGTACTCAAGTCCTGGTACGAATGATACGTTCTACCAATGAGTGTTCCTCAAGAAAAGCTGCCGTCTGTTCTCATGGTGCAACAATTTGATAAAACATAACCAGAGAAAAGTTAACATGTACATGCTAATCGGAAGTCATCACCAGCGTATTGATGAACAGAGCATGAACCACAAAATGATTGCTACTGAAGTGTTTGCTGTGTAAAAACTGTACATATGGGTGTATGAAATGAGTCATTAATGTGTGTGTATATCTGTAGATTAAAGTTTTGTTTTCAGAATCTGTTGTCTAGTCTCTCTCTGATCAACTAGCTACAATGAACAAAAATATAAACACAACATGTGAAGTTTGTTTCATGAGCTTGAAATAAACAATCCCAGAAATGTTCCATGTACACTAAAAGCTTGTTCATTTAAATTAGTTTACATCCCTGTTAATAAGCAGGTTTACTTTTGATATACCATCCACCTGACAGGTGTGGCACATCAATAAACTGATTAGACGCCAGTCTCAAAGTCAACAGTGAAGAGGACTCCGGGATGCTGGCCTTCAAGGCAGAGTCCAGTGTCTGTTCTTTTGCCCATCTTAATCTTTTATTTTTATTGGCCAGTCTGAGATATGTCTTTTTCTTTGCAACTCTGCCTTGAAGACAGGCATCCCAGAGTCGCCTCTTCACTGTTGACTTTGAGACTGATGTTTTGCGGGTACTAGTTAATGAAGCTGCCAGTTGAGGACTTGTGAGGCTTCTGTTTCTCAAACTAGACAATGTACTTGTCTTCTTGCTCAGTTGTGCTCCGGGGCCTCCCACTCCTTTCTATTCTGATGATTGTGTGCAAAGTCACAGTTCCCAAGTCCAGAACAGACTATGGGAGGCACACAGTACTACATAGAGTTCCATGTAGTCATGGCTCTATTCTGCATCAAGTAACTGATGCAAGCATTAAAAAAACAGCTATAAAAAAGCACCTTATGGAACAGACTGTGAAGCACCACAAAACATTGGCACAAACACATGCATGCACATGTGGATTTAGTACTGCAGATACAGTGGGGAGAGCATCCATACAGACTTTCTCCAGATCCTTCAGGTTTCGGGGCTGTTGCTGGGCAATACGGACTTTCAGCTTCCTCCAAAGATTTTCTATTGGGTTCAGGTCTGGAGACTGGCTAGGCCACTCCAGGACCTTGAGATGCTTCTTACGGAGCCACTCCTTAGTTGCCCTGGCTGTGTGTTTCAGGTCGTTGTCATGCTGGAAGACCCAGCCACGACCCATCTTCAATGCTCTTACTGAGGGGAGGAGGGTGTTGGCCAAGATCTCGCCATACATGGCCCCATCTATCCTCCCCTGAATACGGTGCAGTCGTCCTGTCCCCTTTGCAGAAAAGCATCCCCAAAGAATGATGCTTCCACCTCCATGCTTCACGGTTGGGATGGTGTTCTTGGGGTTGGACTCATCCTTCTTCCTCCTACAAACACGGCGAGTGGAGTTTAGACCAAAAAGCTCTATTTTTGTCTCATCAGACCGTCATCTTGAACTTCTTCCATTTTCTAATAATTGCGCCAACAGTTGTTGCCTTCTCACCAAGCTGCTGCTTTATTGTCCTGAAGCCCATCCCAGCCTTGTGCAGGTCTACAATTTTATCCCTGATGTCCTTACACAGCTGTTTGGTCTTGGCCATTGTGGAGAGGTTGGAGTCTGTTTGATTGAGTGTGTGGACAGGTATCTTTTATACAGGTAACAAGTTCAAACAGGTGCAGTTAATACAGGTAATGAGTGGAGAACAGGAGGGTTTCTTAAAGAAAAACTAACAGGTCTGTGAGAGCTGGAATTCTTACTGGTTGGTAGGTGATCAAATACTCATGCAATGAAATGCAAATGAATTACTTAAAAATCATACAATGTGATTTTCTGGATTTTTGTTTTAGATTCCGTCTCTCACAGTTGAAGTGTACCTATGATAAAAATTACAGACCTCTACATGCTTTGTAAGTAGGAAAACCTGCAAAATCTGCAGTGTATCAAATACTTGTTCTCCCCACTGTACCTGCTGGAACGTGTGCTACGGGTGGGTGCAGCTATGGTGACCAGCGAGCAGAGATAAGGCGGGACTTTACCTAGCAGGGTCTTGTAGATGACCTGGAGCCAGTTGGTTTGGCGACGAGTATGAAGCGAGGGCCAGCCAACGAGAGTGTACAGGTTGCAGAGGTGGATAGTGTATTGGGCTTTGGTGACAAAACGGATGGCAATGTGATAGACTGCATCCAATTTGTTGAGTAGAGTGTTTGAGGCTATTTTGTAAATGACATCGCCAAAGTCGAGGATCGGTAAAGATGGTCAGTTTTACGAGTGTATGTGTGGCAGCATGAGTGAAGGATGCTTTGTTGCGAAATAGGAAGCCAATTCTAGATTTAACTTTGGATTGGAGATGTTTTATGTGAGTTGAAGGAGAGTTTACAGTCTAACCAGACACCTAGGTATTTGTAGCATCTGCTTCATCTGACCAGTTTTTTATTGACTGAGTCACTGGTGCATCCTGGTTTAGTTTTAGCTTGTAAGCAGGAATCAGGAGGATAAAATTATCGTCAGATTTGCCAAATGGAGGGCGAGGGAGAGCTTTGCAGATGTCTCTGTGTGTGGAGTAAAGGTGGTCTAGAGTTTTTTTCTCCTCTAGTTGCACATTTAACATGCTGGTAGAAATGACGAAAATTTATATAAGTTTCCCTGCATTAAAATACCCGGCCACTAGGAGCACCGCCTCTGGATGACCAGTTTCCTGTTTGCTTATGGCCGCATACACCTCATTGAGTGCGGTCTTAGTGCCAGCATCGGTTTGTGATGATAAATAGACCGCTACGAAGAATATAGATGAAAACTCTTGGTAGATAGTGTGGTCTACAGTTTATCATGAGATACTCTACCTCAGGCGAGCAAAGCCTTGAGACGTCCTTAGATATTGTGCACCTGCTGTTGTTTACAAATATACGTAGACCGCCACCCCTTGTCTTTCCAGAGGCTGCTGTTCTATCCTGCCGTTACAGTGTATAACCCGCCAGCTAATATGTTATTCATGTTGTCGTTCAGCCACGACTCGGTGAAAAATAAGATATTACAGGTTTTAATGTCCTGTTGGTAGGATATACGTGCTTGTAGTTCGTTCACTTTATTATCCAGTGATTGTACATTTGCCGATGGCAAAGGCAGATTAGCCACTCATTGCCGGATCCTTACAAGGCACCCCAATCTCCTTCCACGATATTTCTGTCTTTTTCTCATGCGATTGACGGGGACGAGTGTATTGTCGGGTGTCTGGAGTAAATCCCTCTCGCCCGACTCATTAAAGAAAAATGGTTTGTCCAGTTCACGGTGAGCAATTGCTGTTCTGATGTCCAGAAGCTCTTTTCGGTCATAAGAGACGGTAGCAGCAACATTATGTACAAAATAAGTTAAACAATGCAAAAACCAAACAAAATAGCAGTTGGTTAAGAGCCCATAAAACGGCAGCCATCCCCTCCGGCACCATCTTCTATGGCCAATGAGCAACGATATGTTTAATGTGTATTTATTTTCATTATTTATCTTCATATGACAAGGATTGAAAAGGATTTGCCAGTAGATTGTCGACTTGATTCATGACGATGACTGCTTGTCTAGCTTGCTAGCAAGATTATCAGTCCAATGAGAGCTACGGTACATATGTGTATTGATGTCACCCCCCATAGATTTTGTATGACGTAGGTTCCCCATGAGTGACAGAACACTGAGCCAAGCATGGCACAACTAGAGAACATGACCAACCCCTACGCTCCGGATTTTTCCATGGCTGCCCCTCCTGCCCTGAATGACGGGTCGCCACTGGGCCTGCATACTCACCAGACTCACTCACCCTCACCCATTTGGGATGCTCTGGATCGACAGCGTGTTCCAGTTCCTGCCAATATACAGTAACTTAACACAGCCATTGAAGAGGAGTGGGACAACATCAATCCTATGCTAAGGAGATGTGTTGTGCTACATGAGGCAAATGGTCACACCATATACTGACTGGTTTTCTGATCCACACCCCTACCTTTTAAGGTATCTGTGACCAACAGATGCATTCGGAAAGTATCCCGACCCCTTCACACATTTTGTTACGTTACAGCCTTATTCAAAAATTGCTTAAATAGTTTTTTCCCCCTCATCAATCGATACACAGTACCCCATAATAACAAAGCAAAAACATATTTTTTACAGATCCTCTACAGATCCTCTCAAGCTCTGTCAGGTTGGATGGAGAGCGTCGCTGCACAGCTATTTTCATGTGTCTCCAGAGATCTTCGATCGGTTTCAAGTCTTGGCTCTGGCTGGACCACAAGGACATTCAGAAGCTTGTCCCAAAGCCACTCCTGTGTTGACTTGGGTGTGTGCTTAGGGTCATTGTCCTGTTGGAAGGTGAACCTTCACGCCAATCTGAGGTCCTGAGTGCTCTGGAGCAGGTTTTCATCAAGGAACTCTGTACTTTGATTGGTTCATCTTTCCCTTCAGCCTGACTAGTCTCCCAGTCCCTGCCACTGAAAACATGCGTCACCGTAGGGATGGTATTGGCCATGTGTGGTGCCTGGTTTCCTAGATGTGACGCATGGAATTCACACCAGAGTGGTTTCATCAGACCAGAGAATCTTGTTTCTCATGATCTGAGAGTCCAAGCAGGCTGTCATGTGCCTTTTACTGATGTGTGGCGGAGATGGTTGTCCTTTTGGAAAGTGTGAGCTGTCAGAGTGACCATCGGGAACTGTGGAGCTGTCAGAGTGACCATCGGGTTTTTGGTCACCTCCTTGACCAAGGCCCTTCTCCCCCGACTGCTCAGTTTGGCCAGGAAGAGTCTTGGTGGTTTCAGACTTCTTCCATTTAAGAATGATGGAGGCCACTGTGTTCTTGGGGACCTTCAATGCAGCAGAATTGATTTGTTACCCTTTCCCAGATCTGTGCCTCGACACAATCCTGTCTCAAAGCTCTTCGGACAATTATTTTGACCACATAGCTTGGTTTAATCTCTGACTCAACTGTGGGACCTTACATAGACAGGTGTGTGCCTTTCCAAATCATGTCCAATCAATTGAATTCACCACAGGTGGACTCCATCTCAAGGATGATCAATGGAAACAGGATGCACCTGAGCTCAATTTCGAGTCTGTTTTCACTTTGTCATTATGGGGTCTTTTGGGTAGATTGATTAGGATTTTTTATTTTTGTTTCCATTTCAGAATAAGGCTCTAGCGTAACAAAATGTAGATAAAGTGAAGGGGTGTGAATACATTCAGAATGCACTGTATCTCTATTCCCAGTCATTTAAAATGCATAGGGACAAATGTATTTATTTAAATTCAATCAATCAATCAAATGTATTAATAAAGAAAGCCTTTCTTACATCAGCTGATGTCACAAAGTGCTGTTCAGAAACCCAGCCTAAAACCCCAAACAGCAAGCAATGCAGGTGTGGAAGCATGGTGGCTAGGAAAAACTCCCTAGAAAGGCCAGAACCTGGGAAGAAACCTAGAGAGGAACCAGTCTATGAGGGGTGGCCAGTCCTCTTCTGGCTGTGCCGGGTGGAGATTATAATAGAACATGGCCAAGATGTTCAAATGTTCATAGATGACCAGCAGGGTCACCACTAGAGGAATATTTTCAACCACCAACTTAACATTTTGAGACAAGGCCGAGTATAGCCCACAAAGATCTCCCCCACGGCACAACCAAAGGGGAACGCCAACCCGGACATGAAGATCACGTCAGTGACTCAGCCCTTGTAATAGGGTTAGAGGCAGAGAATCCCAGTGGAGAGAGGGGAACCGGCCAGGCAGAGACAGCAGGGGCAGTTCGTTGCTCAAGTGCCTTTCCGTTCACCTTCACACTCCTGGGCCAGACTACACTCAATCATAGGACCTACTGAAGAGATGTCTTGGGGCGGCAGGGTAGCCTAGTGGTTAGAGCGTTGGACTAGATAAGTGGAAGGTTTCAAGTTCAAACCCCCGAGCTGACAAGGTACAAATCTGTTGTTCTGCCCCTGAACATGCAGTTAACCCACTGTTCCTAGCCCGTCATTAGAAAATAAAAATTTGTTCTTAACTTATTTTAAATACAGGTAAAATAAAAAAATTAATAAAGACTTAAAGGTTGAGACCGAGTCTGCGTCTCTCACATGGATAGGCAGACCATTCCATAAAATTGAGCTCTTTTGGAGAATGCCCTGCTGTTTGCTTTGAAATACTAGGGACAGTAAGGAGGCCTGAGTCTTGTGACCGTAGCGTACGTGTAGGTATGTATGGCAGTAGTCTAACCTAGAAGTGACAAAAGCATGGATACATTTTTCTGCATGATTTTTAGACAGAAAGTTTAAGATTTTTGCAATATTACGTAGATGGAAAAAAGCTGTCCTTGAAACAGTCTTGATATGTTCGTCAAAAGAGAGATCAGGGTCCAGAGTAATGCCGAGGTCCTTCACAGTTTTAATTGAGACGACTGTACAACCATCAAGATTGTCAGATTCAACAGAATATCTCTTTGTTTCTTGGGACCTAGAACAAGCATCTCTGTTTTGTCCGAGTTTAAAAGTGTAACATTTGCTGCCATCCACTTCCTTATGTCTGACACAAAGGCTTCCAGGGAGGGCAATTTTGGGGCTTCACCATATTTCATTGAAATGTACAGCTGTGTGTCATCCGCATAGCAGTGAAAGTTAACACTGTTTCCAGATAACATCACCAAGAGGTAAAATAGAGAGAAAACAAAAGTGGTCCTAAAACGGAGCCTTGAGGAACACAGAAATTTACAGTTGATTTGTCAGGGTACAAACCATCCACAGAGACTTAACATCTTTCCGACAGATAAGATCTAAATCAGGCCAGAACTTGTCCGTGTAGACCAATTTGGGTTTCCAATCTCTCCAAAATAATGTGGTGATCGATGGTATCGAAAGCAGCACTAAGGTCTAGGAGCACGGGGATAGATGCAGAGCCTCAGTCTGACACCATTAAAAGGTCATTTACCACCTTCACAAGTGCAGTCTCAGTGCTATGATGGTTTACAACCAGACTAAATTGCCTGATTTCCTTATAAATTGTAACACAGTAAAATCTTTTAAATTGTTGCGTTTATATTTTTGTTCAGTATCCATTAGCTGGTTTGTCATCTTCGAACTGAGAACTTGATATGCATCTTGTGGATTTCCTGAAATCGTT
Organism: Oncorhynchus gorbuscha; assembly: GCF_021184085.1. Taxonomy (NCBI): domain Eukaryota; kingdom Metazoa; phylum Chordata; class Actinopteri; order Salmoniformes; family Salmonidae; genus Oncorhynchus; species Oncorhynchus gorbuscha. The sequence goes on from NC_060174.1 coordinate 16,154,574, forward strand.
TTTCTTTTTATAGGTAAGATAAGAAACATAGCATGAGGTTAAATGTTTTCTTGGTAAAATAACTGCCTGCAATGTGTATTTGACAACAGGCGAGATGGAGTCTCCTTCCCAACACAGTAGAACATACAAATTAATTTATCTTATAGAGTGTACAATTAAAGAACATGGGTGGAACCATAAAATGCATTGACTACCAGATACAGTATAGACTTGTCACTGGTTTGGATTTGGCTCAATGATCTGTTCTACTAAAATAGCACAGGTTTCCCAGCCATAAATCCAACATACATCAAAATATTCCACTTTATTGAAATGCATGGTTCTATACTTAATGTATATTTACACGGTCAGTCAACAATTTAATGTTTAAAAGGTTGAAATAAGGCAGCAAAACAATATTACAATACATGGAAAAGAAAACAGCATACAGTATTAAGAAATTGCAATGTTTTACATAACACCAACTCATAAATAACTAGAGCACACAACTAATATTTCACAACTTTCATGATTCAATATGTACTTTCTTTTGGTATTTGGTCAATTAGCAAGTTAAAACAAGAGCGCATTGTACAAGTGAAATGGTTTATAGAAGGCCACTGGAGATGGATCTATGGATTCCGTAACTATGCAACGTGTTGGCTGACGAGATATTTCAAAAAGGCAAACCCTTCTTGTATGATCATTTCCTGTAACTGTACGATCCATACATGTTAGGGACTTGGCCGTGTACACGTACAAATGAGAATAAGACTAAAAATACCAAGCCAATGATTTCAGAGAGAGCGATCGGGGGGCGATTCAAGATCTCATTGTGGTCCCGTCAAAAAGTAACACACTCCCAAAGCCAAGGAAAGGCACCAGTCAGTCTGACGAAGTGGTTGTAGGAATTCATATAGGCAGCAGTTTGATATGAGGTTCAAAATAAAAGGTGCTTTAAAAATTCAGCTGTACCTTTCCAAGTCCATTGCGTTTTCACATTCCATGGTTATGTGGATTAAGGCTTTTTATGCTGAGATCTGGAGAAATGCCACCTGAATTTCCAACTCGGCCCCGCAGTGTCATTTTCTCACACCACGTTCCATAAAGCTGAAGGCCCAATTCTAGAGGACTAACCAGTCTTTGTGATGCATCTATCTTTCTAGGTTGCTTTTGTTGTACAGAGATGCCCTCTTCTGATTGTGGAACACTGTGTTCAGAAACAGCCCCGTCTTACCAGGTGTACGTCCCTGAGTGAGCTACGCCCCTGTTCAATATCATCAAAACAGTCCAGGGAATATTTTTGTTGTTGTAAAAGTTTAAGGAATAAACAAAAATCAATAAATATAAGCCATTGCAAATAGTGCCTTTGGATAGAACTTTCTCTCAAAAACATACTCCTATGTATACATATATAGTGGTAACTCTTAATATAGCTTTTAGATTGCTGTCTGTTATACCTATATAAAAGAGCTCTCTTTCTGAAGAGGGAGGGCATCTGGCCTAAGTAGCCAGTGTTACACGTTTGAGTCTTGCAGTAGGGGCTCTTTGGCCTCCCCTGGCGGCCGCAGGCTGTGAGGGTGTCCGTGGGGCGAGCTGTGCTTCTTCCAGCTGCCGGGCCGGAGGCCTAGGTGAGGTTGCTCTGGTATGAAGAGTGCCACCAGGAGCGCTAGTAGCACTGAGCATGCTCCGAAGAGGAAGGGCGGGCCAGGAATGATGGAACTCTGAGGAGAGGAGGAAATAAAAAAAGGTTCACATTTTCCATACCTGAAGTGATTAGGAACATTTAACAAATTATGGTTACACAAGTGTATTGATACTTGATAACTAGTTAACATTAAATAGTGCCCAAAACCCTCTAACTTTTAAGACAGGGATAGAACCTTGTTAAACTGTCTGGTCATTTTTGAGGAGGTATCCTGGATGTCAAAACAAACCTTCAAAGTGAAATGTATTATCTGACTGGTTCCGGTTGTGTATTGTGAGGACGAGTAGAGGTTTGATTGGGCCTGAAAATTCAAGCCCTGTCGGGTTCGGGCTAAAGATCTAAACAATAAGGCGGAGGCGCAGAGAATGTTGGGGATGTGGCGCTGGGGGCTAAGATGTGGGAGGAGCTGAAAAGGTTGGTGTTAGGGGTGTGGCACTGGGGGCTAACCTGTGGAAAGAGCTGAAAAGGTTGGTGTTACGGGTGTGACGCTGGGGGCTAAGATGTGGGAGGAGCTGAAAAGGTTGGTGTTAGGGGTGTGGGAGGAGCTGAAAAGGTTGGTGTTAGGGATGTGGCGCTGGGTGCTAAGATGTGGGAGGAGCTGAAAAGGTTGGTGCTAGGGGCTAAGATGTGGGAGGAGCTGAAAAGGTTGGTGTTAGGGATGTGGCGCTGGGGGCTAAGATGTTGAGAGGAGCTGAAAAGGTTGGTGTTAGGGATGTGGCGCTGGGTGCTAAGATGTGGGAGGAGCTGAAAAGGTTGGTGCTAGGGGCTAAGATGTGGGAGGAGCTGAAAAGGTTGGTGTTAGGGATGTGGCGCTGGGGGCTAAGATGTGAGAGGAGCTGAAAAGGTTGGTGTTAGGGGTGTGGCGCTGGGGGCTAAAATGTGGGAGGAGCTGAAAAGGTTGGTGTTAGGGATGTGGCGCTGGGGGCTAAGATGGTAGGAGGAGCTGAAAAGGTTGGTGTTAGGGGTGTGGCGCTGGGGGCTAAGATGTGGGAGGAGCTGAAAAGGTTGGTGTTAGGGGTGTGGCGCTGGGGACTAAGATGTGGGAGGAGCTGAAAAGGTTGGTGTTAGGGGTGTGGCGCTGGGGGCTAACCTGTGGAAAGAGCTGAAAATGTTGGAGCTGGGGGCTAACTTGTGAGAGAAGCAGAAAAGGTTGGGGAGCTGGGGGCTAACTTGTGAGAGAAGCAGAAAAGGTTGGGGAGCTGGGGCTAACTTGTGAGAGAAGCAGAAAAGGTTGGGGAGCTGGGGGCTAACTTGTGAGAGAAGCAGAAAAGGTTGGGGAGCTGGGGGCTAACTTGTGAGAGAAGCAGAAAAGGTTGGGGAGCTGGGGGCTAACTTGTGAGAGAAGCAGAAAAGGTTGGGGAGCTGGGGGCTAACTTGTGAGAGAAGCAGAAAAGGTTGGGGAGCTGGGGGCTAACTTGTGAGAGAAGCAGAAAAGGTTGGGGTTGGGAGGCTGGGGGCTAACTTGTGAGAGAAGCAGAAAAGGTTGGGGAGCTGGGGGCTAACTTGTGAGAGGAGCAGAAAAGGTTGGGGTTGGGGAGCTGGGGGCTAACCTGTGGGAGGAGCTGAAGGTGGGCTTGAGTATGGACCGGAGTGTCCCCGTTGCCATCTGGAGGCGCATCCAGCTCCACGTGGAAGATGTAGAAGATGAAGCCATAGAGCGCAGGGCCCAGGCCGTTACATAGCCCCCGGATCCCTGTCACCATCCCCTGGCCCACTCCTGTGAGATGACAGCCAACAATCATTTATCAATTGGATTGCATTCAACCTTTACTTCATCAGGCAAGTTAAAAGGATAGTTCATAATAATTATTTCCTTTCTTTGAAGGAAACAAAAATCTTAAATGTCATTTCGCTGAATCAACTGAGAACCATTTTTCATTTCCAATTACGACCAGGCCAATAGATGAATCAAAGAACATGCAAAATCAAATAAAAATGTATTTGTCACATGCGCCGAATACAATTTACCGTGAAATGCTTACGTATGAGCCTTTAACCAACAATGAAGAGTTAAAAAGTAAGAAACAATGTGCTAAATAAACTAAAGGAAAAATAGTAATAAAATAACTACAGTATAAAGAGGCTATATACAAAAGGGTACCGGAACAGAGTCACTGCAGCGGTATGGGTTAGTCAAGGTAATATGTTCATGTAGATAAGAGGGTAAAGTGACTATGCATAGATGCAAAATAAAACTATAACAAAGTACAAAGTACAAACCTTGTTGGTCTGGTTCAGCAGTGCGGGAAACCAAAGCACTGATTGCTGGGAAAGTGATGCTTGACATGGCTGCTAGTGCCCCTGCTGCCCACATCATCCTGTAGAGATGAGAGAAGACAGATTAAGTCACTTGAAAGAGTATCTCTTCATTGACCTGAATCAGATGAGTCACTTTAAAAAAGCTTACCATGGCTCGGAGCCAAACCCATACCAGGCGAGCTGTAGTATCTGGAACCCAAGGCCGAGCAAGATAGTATTCTTGTTCCCGATGGAACGCATGAGTAAACTTAATACTACTGTCTGACAAAAGAAAAATAATATAAATGGAAACCATTTATTTGAATGTTAATATTGCATGTAATGAAAGTTCTCATTAATGCCCAAACCAGGTTCACATAACATGGCAGAGATTGGGATTACAGCACCTTCAGACAGTATTCATACCCCTTATTCCACATGTTGTTGTGTTACAGCCGGAATTCAAAATGGATGAAATACCCCATAATGACTAAGTGGAAACTGCCCTGCGGCCCAGTCTCCGAAGTGAGGGGATCATGCTCTGCTTCAGTATGTCACAGTACATGTTGGCATTCATGGTTCCCTCAATGAACTGTAGCTCCCCAGTGCCGGCAGCACTCATGCAGCCCCAGATCATGACACTCCCACCACCATGCTTGACTGTACTCACCTGGTTGCCGCCACACACGCTTGACACCATCTGAACCAAATAAGTTTCTTGGTCTCATCAGACCACAGGACATGGTTCCAGTAATCCATGTCCTTAGTCTGCTTGTTTTCAGCAAACTGTTTGCAGGCTTTCTTGTGCATCATCTTTAGAAGAGGCTTCCTTCTGGGACGACAGCCATGCAGACCAATTTGATGCAGTGTATGGCATATGGTCTGAGCACTGGCAGGCTGACCCCCCCACCCCTTCAACCTCTGCAGCAATGCTGGCAGCACTCATATGTCTATTTCCCAAAGACAACCTCTGGATATGACGCTGAGCACGTGCACTGAACTTCTTTGGTCGACCATGGCGAGGCCTGTTCTGAGTGGAACCTGTCCAGTTAAACCGGTCTTGGCCACCATGCTGCAGCTCAGTTTCATGGTCTTGGCAATCTTCTTATAGCCCAGGCCATCTTTATGTAGAGCAACACATTTTTTTTTCAGATCCTCAGAGAGTTCTTTGCCATGAGGTGCCATGTTGAACTTCCAGTGACCAGTCAGTATGAGGAAGTGTGAGAGCGATGACACCAAATTTAACACACCTGATCCCCATTCACACCTGAGACCTTGTAACACTAACGAGTCACATGACACCGGGGAGGGAAAATGGCTAATTGGGACCAATTTGGACATTTTCACTTAGGGGTGTACTCACTTGTTGCCAGCGGTTTAGACATTAATGGCTGCGTGTAGAGTTATTTTGAGGGGACTGCAAATTTAAACTGTTACACAAGTTGTACACTCACTGCTTTATATTGTAGCAAAGTGTAATTTCTTCAGTGTTGTCACAGGAAAAGAAACTCATATGTACAAAAATGTGAGGGGTGTACTCACTTTTGTGATATACTGTATGTCTCATCACAATTCTATCTCGGAGATCTACAGACAGTTCCTTGGAGTTCATGGTATAGTTTCTGCTCTGACATGCACTGTCAACTGTGGGACCTTATATGGACAGTTGTGTTTATTTCTAAATCATGTTCAAACAATTGAATTGACAACACGTGGACTCCAATCAAGTTGTAGTGAAATCCCAAGGATGATCAAAGGAAATTGGATGCACCCAAGCTAAATTTGGAGTGTCATAGCAAAGGGGGTGGGAATACTTATAAAATAATATTTTATTTCATTTTCAATAAAATTGCAAAAACCCCATCACTAAACACATTTTCACTTTGTCGTTATGGGGCATTGTGTGTAGATGGGTGAGAAAATAATTCATTTAGAATTCAGGCTGTAACACAAAATGTAGAATAAGTCAAGGGGTATGTGTACTTTCTGAAGGCACTGTACATGTTAATTGAATGACAACTAACCTGTGCAACAATTGAAAGCAGTCCTAGAACAGCTATGAAAGCTGCAACACTTTCAGGTGAAAATCCCATAATCTGTAGAAAAAATAAATTAAAAACAAAATGCATATGATTGTATTGCCAGTGAGACCAAAGTAACTACACCCATCATCAAGCAAAGACAATGTTTTAGCTAAGTATACACTACATGTAGACACCCCTGAAATTAGTGGATTTGGCTATTTCAGCACACAGCCATTCAATCTCCATAGCCAAACATTGGCAGTAGAATGGCCCATACTAAAGAGCTCAGTGACTTTCAAAGTGGCACCGCCATAGGATGCAATCTCTCCAATAAGTCAGTTTGAAATTCCTGCCCTACTAGAGCTGCCCAGTCAATTGTAAGTGCTGTTATTGTCAAGTGGATACGTCTAAGAGCAACAACGGCACAGCCGCGAAGTGGTAGACCATACAAGCTCACAGGAGGGGACCGCCGAGTGCTGAAGCGCGTAAAAATAGTCAGCACAAAAACTATTAGTCGGAAGCTTCCAAGAAATGAGTTTCCATGGCCGAGCAGCCGCACACAAGCTTATAATCACCATGCGCAATACCAAGCTTCAGCTGGAGTGGTGTAAAGTTCGCCGCCATTGGACTCTGGAGCAGTGGAAACATTCTATGGAGTGATGAATCACGCTTTACCATCTGGCAGTCCGACAGAGAAATCTGTGTTTGGCAGATACCAGGAGAACGCTACCTGCCCCAATGCATAGTGCCAACTGAAAAAGTTTGTTGGAGGAGGAATAATGGTCTGGGGCTGTTTTTCATGGTTCGGGTTAGGCCCTGCAGTTCCAGTGAAATCTTAACGCTACAGCATACAATAGCATTCTAGACAATTCTGTGCATCCAACTTTGGGGAAGGCCCTTTCTTGTTTCAGCATGACAATGTCCCCATGCACAAAGAGAGTTCCATACAGAAATGTTTTGTTGAGATCAGTGTGAAAGAACTTGACTGGCCAAAGCCCTGACCTCAACCCCATCAAACCTAATTGTCCAACATCAGTGCCCAACCTCACTAATGCTTGTGGCTAAATGGAAGCAAGACCCTGCAGCAATGTTCCAACATCTAGTGGAAAGCCTTCCCAGAAGAGAGAGAGCGGAGGCTGTTAGCAAATGGGGGACCATCTCCATATTAATGCCCATGATTTTGGAATGAGATGTTTGACGAGCATGTAGTGTAGCTGCAAGCAGCAAAGAACAGAAATTAACGGTGTAACGGACCATTTGTGAAATCACTTTGCAATGTTCTTCAAATTAACTATAAAACCCCCTTGACAAGTCTGCCAAATATTTTGACTATGAAGGGGACTTGACCTCCGTGACCTCCATTATTGATCATGGCAATAACTCAAAAAGTTAAGTTTGTCTTATGTACAGGAGACACCGTCCAATGAAATTCTTACTTGCAGGTTCCTTCTCAACAATAAGAAATAATACAAGATAAGAATACGAACAAAGTAAATGGTAGTAGAATAGAATAAACATTTGAGAATAATTTTAATACAGGAAGGGGGTGGACACATCTGACATGCGTCACACACACACACTGTTTATTTGGGCCATACGTTTGACAGAATACATTGTAGACAGACCTGTCGTAAGTAGAGAAAGAAGCTGGAGTACTGGCCAGCCTCGGGGAGGTAGGACAGGAACACTGTTATACAGATGAGCAGCACAGTGGAATCCTGGCCCACTTTCCTTAGAGACTGGAGACAGAAAGCAAGGGGTTGGTGATAACAATATGATGTACAATGAACACCCATCCACTCCTTCACAAGTCTTATGGCAGAAAGGAGGCCTTCTATGAGAACTGGGTCACAACCAGAGAGCAAGTGAGAGGGAGAGATTTCGCTCAGACTAAAAAAAAAAAAATCCTTTAGCCTCATTGTTGTAGGTCAATCCAGGGCTCTAGACTAGCTTTTTCCACTAACCTTTGGTCGCACCAATTTTTAAATGACCTGACTAATAATGACTAGCCATCTTAGCATGCCCTTCTGTTCTTGCATTGATTTGGGTATATTTACTCAGGGTTCAATGTTCACTTTTTTTCCTCACTGGCAGTTAAATGCATTGGGGTGTGTGCTTTCTCTCTATATTCAGCTAGTAATAGGCTACATTTGGTTATTATTAATTATGTATTAAAAGCTGTATGATATAATTTTACAATGCAAGACATTACTCTATTTGATACAATTGCTTTAGATTAATTGCGTAAATGTTTGTTTCTAAAGCAGGTCTGTAATTATTTATTACATCTCAAAATAGGATGTTGCCCCTTTAAGACCGACTGCTTTTCAAAATAGATATTGATACTGTACGCCTACCGTGGGCTAGCCAAGGCCTACCGTGGGCTAGCCAAGGCCTACCGTGGGCTAGCCAAGGCCTACCGTGGGCTAGCCAAGGCCTACCGTGGGCTAGCCAAGGCCTACCGTGGGCTAGCCAAGGCCTACCGTGGGCTAGCCAAGGCCTACCGTGGGCTAGCCAAGGCCTACCGTGGGCTAGCCAAGGCCTACCGTGGGCTAGCCAAGACCAATGCTAGGTGTCTTTTTGTAGCTTTCTCTTTATAGACTATCAACAATAGCCAGTAGAATATAATTGTTTATCAGTGATAATTAAGACAACAGATGGTAGCCTATGATTTAAAAAGTAAGCCATTTCATCTACCATATCCAGAGAATTATGGGTGTAAGGGTAAATGTATTTATACGGAACATTAGGTGTGGGGAACTTGATTCGGTCCGCACGATAAACCCGAATAAAATACATTAGAATAATCAAACAACGCCTATAGGCTCTGCACGTTGTAATCAAAATTCGGGAAGTAGTTCTGTACGATTACGAGTGATGGGGTCGACAAATCAGGATTCTCCATCACCGTCTAAATCTCCAGTTTGAAAACATTTTGGCTTCACAGTAGATTACAATGGCGATGGACAGAGAGTTAACAATACTATGTAGCCACTGCTCAACCAGAATAGCCTATGCAGCTCCCAGCACCTCAAATATGTTGACACATTTACACCGACATGACCAAAGTATTCATACCACCGGGAGCAAGGTGGAAATGCAAAAAGTAAATCAAAATAAACTTAATCTCCCCTCTGCATTCAAGCAGCTCTTCGCAGCGGATTCTGACAAGGCCAAATAAATTACAATAGCGATAGGCATGTTTAGCTTATAGCCACTGATATGCTCCCCTTCTCTGTGGTTTAGAATAAGGGATTTCAGCACCTTGTTTACATCCTAAGTACTAAATCCTATTTATTTGCATATCTGATTTCAAATTGGTTATTTTTCCTGCAATTGGAACAGACTGGAATCTTATATTTCAAGCCACCTTCATAGGTTTGAATTCAGAAAAAAAATGGATTCCTGGCCATGTGACTTGTGTCTGAACGGTAAAATCTGATTCATTTGGCCTCAAGTAGTTAAGACTTAAACATATCTTGTTGCTTGGTAGCTACACTGTTGACAGTTTGACAAGAACATGTAGTAGCTAACTACCTTGTAAAATGTTTACAAACAAATGTGTGAATGTGCTACAATGCTAAACAGCTACCTAGTTGACTGCTGTGGCTAGCCAAAAAGGACTCGTTTTAAGTGTTTTTACACTATGATTTTGAACATTCAAAGCAACTGAGAAACGTCCATGATAGGAAGGGTTGTCACCTTAGTTTGAAACATAACTTCTGAGTGATAGGAAGCACAATCAGCCAACACCACTGCACACACAGACCTGTCATTACTATGACAACTAGCATAGCCGTGTCAGTAAATGACTGCTGTCTGAACACACACAAATCTGATTTGGTCACTTGTAACTTGCTGTTTTGACCATCAGTAGTCCAAAACAGATTTGAGCATTAAGGCTTGCAGTGTGAACAAGGCTTTAGTGACAGCCCATCTCATTGCCCCAGAGTGGGGGAAGTACTGTGCTACAGACAAGCCCCCTTTATTATGAGTCTCAAGTGTGCATATTTTTCTCTTTGTAAGAAAACCTTATAGCATATAGCAAGCTTATACAATGTCCGAGCAATGTTAACATATTGATTTCACACACATATTGCACTTTATTTTAGTGTTGCTGATTAATCATGTTTTCATTTAAGATAAGTTGTTAATCCTGATTGTGCTCTCATCAGGCATTACATGATACATGATCATTATTGGAATCAGGAATATCAGCACTTTGTATTTTTTATTTAACCGACTTGCCTAGTTAAATAAAGGTAAAAACAACCCATTTTAGGAGAGTTCAGGTTTGCATGATGTAGAACACACCTTGGTCTAAACGCTTGTTCCTTATGCCAGGTAAATCCCATTGTGTTTTTCAAAAATGATGTTTGTGTGCCATTTCAGCACGGTTAACCGGTTTTGGGCAATGTTGGTTTCTATGCCCAATTAGAAAGACATTGTTCGTAACTAAAAGCGGAGGTACACCAACATGGCCTGTACCAAACAATTCAGTCCAAACACATGAACAAGACCAACTGAGGTGTTGTATGCATTTGTGAAGAGAAACTGACCAATTGTAATGTGGTTAAGTTGCAAGAGGTTACACCCTTACAATTAACCACATTACAATTGGTCAGTTTCTCTTCCAAAATGCATACAACATCTCAGTTGGTCTTGTTCTTTTATGAAATCTAATGAAAACATTAAGTGATTGAGTTATGGCCGTCAGTCAAGAGGACAAGGTCTTGCAGCACAGCCATTCTCACCACATTCTATTGCTGAGCCCTCTTTTTTTACCAAGAACAATACCTGCCTCCACCACCAATTCCATTGATACCATTGTCTCCCCCCCACACGTTATTTTTGAATTCTAGACTTTCCCCAGCATCAGGACTGTGACGCGGTAGAAAGGAAATGTCCATGTTCCTCCTCGGTCTCAGAGACCCACCAAAGCCTAATACAAATGCTAGCTACTACCACTGATCAGTGCCAAAGTGAAGCACACATCTTCACAGGTTTGAGAATGTTTCCCAAACAAGCCAATATATTTGTACATTGGTAGGACTGGGCTAACCCTTTACTTCTTGAATCCTCATGTAATTTTCCATAAATATAGATGTCAAGAGAAGGCATCTCATCTGGCCAATCCAAATCATGTTGAACTCTAAAAGCACACTAAGGGGGTACATAAACATAACAGTTGGATAATTCATGGGGTAGAGAAACTGACAGAACCTTTAGAAGTGGACAATGTACTCACAGCAAAGGGGTCGGCCTGTTCCCAGGAGATGGGAGCCCCCCAGGATGCTGGCCGCATCTTCTCAGGCAGAGACTCGGGCACGGCCACCAGGATGAAGCAGATGTCCAGCATAGCGATTGCTGAGGCCAGCACCACCACCAGGCCGTCACCATACACACGGCCCAGGTAGGCTCCGATGGCCGGGCTCGTCACCAGGCTAGCAGCAAAGGTGGCCGACACCTAACGAACAAGAGTAGAGGTGGTTTACTGACTAACTCTTTAAATAAAATTGGAGTTTCACTTTCTTGAGTTTGTGCAAAATGTCTACTTCGTTAAGTGGGACCAAATTGAAAATAGGTTCTAAAGGATATAACTATTTTAGCCACAAATGGACCACAGATCACTGAATCAAAAAAGGTGAGGTGGCAAACATGAAAGTTGAAGATTAGAATAAATTGTGTAGGTAATGTCTGATACACACCAGTCCATAGGCCATGCTGCGTTCATGCTCCTGCGTTATGTCAGCCACATAGGCAAAGACCACGGAGAAGGTTACAGCAAACACACCGGACACAGAGATAACTGCAAAATACCACCTGAAACAGAGGCAGGATATGGCACTCAGTTATTATTACACTTGACTCTCAGTTCCATCTCAACACATCACATTATATTAGCTAATGCATCTTGCAGAAAATATGGAATAGTGCAAAGTAGAACAGTGTGAAATTCAGCACGAAGTTCAGATCGTCCCAATTGGTTTAACCACAATAGATTCCATAGAACTATGATTCATTTGAATGGTGATCTCAGTAACTATGGACTCTCTCTGGTTGCGTGCCATCGTACCAGGGGCTTATCTTCATCAGTGGAATGGGAGCGCAGGTGAAGAAAACAGTAAGCAGGAGAAAAGACTTCCGACCCCACACATCAGACAGGGCACCAATCAGCGGAGCACTCAGGAAAGACAGCAGGCCCTGAAACACAATAAGAAGACACCCAATGAATGGAAATAGAATTGAAGTGCAATTAGATGTGCTGTTCAAAATAATAACACCTGTTCAAACACCATACCTTTACCCCTTGGATCAAGCCATTCATTAGAAACGTATGCTTCGGGAATGTCTCATGTAGGACCTGGATAACAAGGGGATAAGAACACATAGTAGAGACTTAATTTTGATTATAAACTGGGTGGTTCGAGCACTGAATGCCGATTGACTGACAGCCAGCAATAAGGCCAAAGGGGGTGTGGTATATGGCCAACATATGGTATATGGCCAACATACCACAGCTAAGGGCTGTTCTTAAGCACAACGCAACATGGAGTGTCTGGATACAGCCCTTACCCGTGGTATATTGGCCATATAACACAAACCCCTGAGGTGCCATACTGCTATTATAAACTGGTTAAAATGTAATTAGAAGAGTAAGAATAAATCTTTTGTCATACTCGTGGTTTACGGTCTCATATACCACCGCTTTCAGCCAACCAGCATTCAGGGCTCGAACCACCCAGTTTATAACAGACCGTATACCACGGGTATGACAAAACATGTATTTTTACTGCTCTAATTACATTGGTAACCAGTTTATAATAGCAATAAGGCACCTCAGGGTTTGTGATATATGGCCAATATACTACAGCTAAAGGCTGTGTCAAGGCACTGCGTTGCATCGAGCATTAAAAAACAGCCCTTAGCCGTTGTAAATCGGCCATATACCAATCCCCCAGGGGCCTTATTGTTTCAATAATTTCATCAGCAGCCAACAAATCACACTGTATGAAATACTAGGTAATAAAGACGACAACCTACCACCAAAGTGGGTGCTGTAAGAAGGCCCCAGGCAAAAAATTCCAAAAAGATGACAATTACAGCATGGTAGACGCTGGGAGCTCCGAAACCTTGTGCCTGGTGAACAGAGTGGAACCGTTATGCAAGTATGTCAACAAGCAATACTCAATGATCTTACTTTCAAATAAGATATATTTAAAAGGTCAACTCAGCAATAGGACATCATTATACACAGTGTGGCAACTTCCTGCTTACAGTCATCAACAACATAATTCATATCTGCCACTATTGACTCTTCTAAAGTTACATTTCCCACATTGGAAGAGCCAGTAGTGGCATTCTTGACAAATCTGACTTTTGTTAGCAGGAATATGATCACCTGTGTATGATTATACACTATGGCCAAAAGTATGTGGACAACTAGTGGATTCAGCCGTTTCATCCACACCTCGTTGTCAGGTGTATAAAATTGAGCACATGGCCATGCAATCTCCAAAGAGAAACACTGGCAGTAGAACGGACCGTACTTAAGAGCTCAGTGACTTTCGACGTGGCAGTCTAGGGCTGGGCGGTGTACCGTATTTTAGGATATACCGGTATTGATGCATGGGCTGGTTTGGGTTTTTACTTTACCTTCTATAATGGCATTTGAATGTTTGATTTGTTAAATGTGATACGCCGTGTTTAATGTACATTTTTATAAGTTTATTTCGCTACTTGAGTCATCTCTCTCTGCTCTCTCCATGCAGCTTTCCACACAGACCTAGCCCCGCCCTGCCACTCAAGGAGCGCATTTGTTGTTCCTCGACCACAAGACACTTGCGTTCAGTCTGCATGATCAATGCAGCACATGCAACAATGTTTATGACAACAAAGCTGTTTTCAATTTGCTTCTTCATATAAATCCAGTAGCGTTCTATAAATTACACTATTAGTTTGTTTTGTTCACATCTGCAAGCAGCTAGTTTGTATTTTCTTAGCAAGTTGGGCCTAAATCTTGTTAGCCGCTAATCGCTAGGTAGCTTGCTAATAAATGTACAGAGTCAGAGTAGACATGCCTGATAATACCAGTGATGGTGTAGTTCTAAATCAGCATGTTGTTTGTGCAACTGTACCTTCTAAATCAAAGAGGAATACAAGAAGCATCAATATGTTAGCTACATGAAGTAGCTAAGAGAAAACAGTCAATGTAGCCAAAGATTATAGGGTCCCATAGGAAACAATTATCAACACTTTGGTTCCTACCCCATCACAATAACTCCTCCCCGGCATTTTCCTTCGTTTTCATGTCAAACAACATTGTTTGCCCATATAGTGCAGCCCTACATGGCAGTGTGGAAATGATCTCAAATGAGTGCAGTAAATGCAGAAATGTATGAAAATGCGAAAAAATATTTTGGGTTGAATTAATCAGTATAAAACTAATCAAAATGGAGAAATACACATTTAAATCACTTAGAATGTATGGGTTGCCACCGAGGTCATGCACTACTTATAAAGCAAATAAAATAAAAACATAAAATAGTGTCAACATTTGTTTATATACCGTGATATGGTATCTTGGCCATATCGCCAAGCACTACGTGGCACCGTCATAAGCTGCCACCTTTACAACAAGTTAGCTCATCAAATTTCTGCCCTGGTCAACTGTAAGTGCTGTTATTGTGAAGTGGAAACGTCTAGGAGCAACAACAGCTCAGCCCCGAAGTGGTAGGCCACACAAGCTCACAGAACCGTACCGCTGAGTGCAGAGGCGCGTGTTTAAAAAAATAAAATAAAACATCAGCACAAGAACTGTTCGTCTGGAACATCATGAAATGGGTTTACATGGCTGAGCAGCTGCACTCAAGCCTAAGGTCACCATGTGCAATGCCAAGTGTTGGCTGGAGTGGTGTAAAGCTCACCGCCATTGGACTCTGGAGCAGTGGAAACCCGTTCTCTGGAGTGATGAATCATGCTTCACCATCTGGCAGTTTGAAAGAAGAATCTGGATTTGGCGGATGCCAGGAGAATGCGACCTGCCAGAATGCATAGTGCCTACTGTAAGGTTTGGTGGAGTAGGAATAATAATAGGGCTGTTTTTCATGGTTCTGGCTAGGCCCCGTCGTTCCAGTGAAGGGAAATCAACAGTACAGCATACAATTACATTCTAGACGATTCTGTACTTCCAACTTTGTGGCAACAGTCTGAGGAAGGCCCTTTCCTGTTTCAGCACGACAATGCCCCTGTGCACAAAGCGAGGTCCATACAGAAATGGGTTCTCGAGATCAGTGTGGAAGAACCTTACTGGCCTACACAGAGCCCTGACCTCAACCCCATCGAACACCTTTGGAATGCCAACTGTGAGCCTGGCCTAATTGCCCAACATCACTACCCGACTGCACTAATGCTCGTGGCTGAATGGAAGCAAGTCCCCGCAGAAAGTTCCAACATCTAGAGGGAAGCCTTCTCAGAAAAGTAGAGGCTGTTTTTGCAGTAAAGGTGAGACCAACTCCATATTAATACCCATGATTTTGGAATCAGATGTTCGACGAGCAGGTGTCCACATACTTTTGGTCATGTAGTGTTCGCTACCATACTGCTGAGTGAGAAGCTATACTTTTACTAGAGGATAGCTAGCTAACGTTACACGGAAGTAAACAAACAGACAACGTTAGTTAGCACCAGCAGATACGTTAGCTAGCTGACGTATCTAGCACTGATGTTTTTGATAGGACTAGGAAGAGGCATCCGAACTTCCCCTAGGGCGCTGGCAAGCAGAACGAGCTAGCGCGTTACATTTCACATATTGTAGACAGACATACCACATGCGGCAAACTAATCTCAAGAAATACGATGCCAAATAGTGCGATTTTGGTGTAAACTTACCGTTCCTCCATCCTTGATAATAATTTTTTTCGCCAGCAGGAGACTGCGATTCGCCCGTTTCTTCTTTTTGCTCTGTGTCATATTACCATTCTAGTTATTTGTTTAATAAGAATATATTTGTAAAGACATTTTAGATAAACTATTTAAATCAGATTATGTTTGATAAGAAACGGAATAAATCAAATGTTCGAACTAAAAGGGCTGTTTCGTCCATTCACTCAGCCACCGCCATCTTTGCAAAAACATTGTTAAAACGTAATGACGTGTCATCACACGATGTTCTGACGTGCATTTTACCCGCAATCAAAGATTATACCGCCTTCAAAACAACTGTGACCTGGGAATTTGAAATTCTCCGATTTGTGCGTTCAAAACAACTTGGGAAAAAACGAGCTCCGACTGGGAAAAGTACGTTTGAACGGTTATCCAACTCGGAATTTCATCTCCTGAACTCGGGCCTCTTTCTTGAGCTCAGACCTGAATATCACTAACGTCATGAATTGACCTCGTATTGCCGCGTTCAAAACTACTGGAATCTCGGAAAAATATAAGGTCAAATCATGACAAACATTTTCAGTTCATATACATATTATTCATATTTAATTCAGTGGTCGAAATTATGACACCATCCTCAGTAGCCTATTCCAGCAGGCTATTGGGAAAGAAGTACTTCTTACCTTGAAATTAATCTTAAACAAGCTGCTTAAATCAAGGGCTATAGGCTTCCTGCCTTTATCTAAGGAAACCATGGCAAAGTCAAATTACAATCATAAACCCAGATTTTAATATGCAGCCTATGCCTATTAAAATGTAAATCTTGCAAATGGGCCATTTATAACGGTTTGAAGTCTTAGACAGCGGTCTAAGGCACTACATCACAACAGCCCGGTTCGAACCCGGGCTGTATCACAGAGGCCGTTATCTGCAGTCCCACTTGTTTGCCTAGTTAAAGGTTAAAGGCACACAATGACAGCACAATTGCCAGAAAATAGCCTAGCATCCATTTTTTTAATGTTCTTCCAAATGGTTCTTGCTCAGAGATTGAGATTCTGTCCAACTGTCATCCCTCAAACTTTCCTGTTGGATGTATCAATGGTAATGCACATGGACAAATGGGATTTATTTACAATTATAAACTGGGTAGTTCGAGCCCTGAATGCTGATTGGCTGAAAGTCGTGGTGTATGAGACAGTATACCACGGGTTTGACAAAACAATTATTTTTACTGCTCTGATTATGTTGGTAACCAGTTTATAATAGCAATAAGGCCCCTCGGGGGTTTGTGATATATGGCCAGTATACCACGGTTTAGGGCTGTATCCAGGCACTCCGCGTTGCGGCATGCGTAAGAACAGCCCTTAGCCATGGTATATTGGCCATATACCATTTCCCCTTGTGCAAATGATCTGGCGAGCTAAATGAGGGCAAATTACATTTTCTCTTGCAACATTATTCAATTTTATTTTATTAAGTCATGTCATAGCTTGCAATAATTATTATTTTGAGGAAAACTGAACTTTGCTTCTTTACGAACCCAAACCGGCTGCGCGCGTGTGCTATCGTGCATAAATGTATTTTGTCCCCCTACACCAAACGCGATCATGACACGCAGGTTAAAATATCAAAACAAACTCTGAACCAATGACATTAATTTTGGGACAGGTCGAAAAGCAATAAACATGTATGGCTATTTTGCTATTTAGCTTGCTAGGTAATTTGTCCTATTTTGCTAGCTTGCTGTTGCAAGCTAATTTGTCCTGGGATATAAACATTGAGTTGTTATTTTACCTGAAATGCACAAGCTCTTCTACTCCACCAATTAATCCACACGTGAAACGGCCAACCCAATCGTTTCTAGTCATCCCTCCTCCTTCCATGCTTTTTCATCTTTGACTTTACAGTGGGGAGAATAAGTATTTGATACACTGCTGATTTTGCAGGTTTTCCTACTTACAAAGCATGTAGAGCTCTGTAATTTTTATCATCAAAAATCCAATTGTATGATTTTTAAGTAATTTATTTGCATTTTATTGCATGACATAAGTATTTGATCACCTACCAACCAGTGAGAATTCCGGCTCTCACAGACCTGTTAGTTTTTCTTTAAGAATCCCTCCTGTTCTCCACTCATTACCTGTATTAACTGCACCTGTTTGAACTCGTTACCTGTATAAAAGACACCTGTCCACACACTCCGTCAAACAGACTCAAACCTTTCCACAATGGCCAAGACTAGACAGCAGTGTAAGGACATCAGGGATAAAATTGTAGAAATGCACAAGGCTGGGATGGGCTACAGGACAATAGGCAAGCAGCTTGGTGAGAAGGCAACAACTGTTGGCGCATTTATTAGAAAATGGAAGAAGTTCAAGATGCCGGTCAATCACCCTCGGTCTGGGGCTCCATGCAAGATCTCACCTCGTGGGGCATCAATGATCATGAGGAAGGTGAGGGATCAGCCCAGAACTACACGGCAGGACCTGGTCAATGACCTGAAGAGAGCTGGGACCACAGTCTCAAAGAAAACCATTAGTAACACACTACGCCGTCATGGATTAAAATCCTGCAATGCCATGTATTGCAAGATCTTGGCCAACAACCTCCTTCCCTCAGTAAGAGTATTAAAGATGGGTCGTGACTGGGTCTTCCAGCATGACAACGACCCGAAACACACAGCCAGGGCAACTAAGGAGTGGCTCTGTAAGAAGCATCTCAAGGTCCTGGAGTGGCCTAGCCAGTCTCCAGACCTGAACCCAATAGAAAATCTTTGGAGGGAGCTGAAAGTCCGTATTGCCCAGCGACAGCCCCGAAACCTGAAGGATCTTTAGAAGGTCTGTATGGAGGAGTGGGCCAAAATCCCTGCTGCAGTGTGTGCAAACCTGGTCAAGAACTACAGAAAACGTATGATCTCTAATTGCAAGCAAAGGTTTCTGTACCAAATATTAAGTTCTGCTTTTCTGATGTATCAAATACTTATGTCATGTAATAAAATACAAATTAATTGCTTAAAAATCATACAATGTGATTTTCTGGATTTTTGTTTTAGATTCCGACTCGCACAGTTGATGTGTACACATGATAAAAATTACAGACCTCTACACGCTTTAAGTAGGAAACACTGCCAATTTTGCAGGTTATCAAATACTTGTTCTCCCCACTGTATATGGTGATTGGCATCTAAACTTTCATAATATTACCACGACTACCGGCAAAACAGTTTCTCTTTCAATCACCCACGTGGGTATAACCAATGAGGAGATGGCATGGAGATGGCATGTGGGTATCTGTTTCTATAAACCAATGAGATGGGAGAAGCAGGACTTTCAGCGTGATCTGTGTCAGAAATAGAAATTGCTTCTATTTTAGCCCTTGGCATCGCAGACGCTCGTTGGCCCATGTGGGTGTAATAATTGAACAACATGGATTTCTAAATGTATTTTGTGACGCACGCCCACGCAACGTGTCCGGTCTGGTCAGCATGTAACGTCCTACAAGTTGCTGTGATATTCCTTATTTGGCTCAATAACATTATGGAAAAAGTTTATTGCATAAATATGGCAACTGGATGGCCAGATAGCTACAAACAATGACAAGAAACTGCCATGTGGGGAATCATAAGTGACTCGTTTCAGATAGTTTAATCTAGTTCTTGATACCATGGCTGCATTCCAAACACTTAAGACACACCAGCTGCGTTTCAAACTCATAAAAGACACACCCTAATATACTTACCCTCACCTTACGCCCTTGGGGGAATCCCCATGACCATTTTGTCGTAGGTCCAAATGATTAACCAAGCAAGAAAAGTGCAACGTAAACCCCACTGCCCTCGTTTTTAAAGAAGTTTGAGAGTGTTCAATTATGTTCACTTCGGGGCCTGAAACACCCCATAATGAAATTTGCGATGATTGTACATCCGCTAAGAAAAAGTCAGCCAAAACTTAAAACCTCAACATGGAGTCAACATACAAGTAAGTAAAAATAAATGGAAATAAGTTAGAAATTGTCCTACTAATGCACAAACACGTCTCGTAAAAGTAATTATGTTTTTGTATGGTTAGCTTTTGGAGAAATAAAACATCTTCCTTCTTCAGAAGGCAGGCTGACGTTAGTTAGCTAATTCATTTATGTAACAGGATAGCTTCCGTCCCTCTCCTCGCCCCTACCTGGGCTTGAACCAGGGACCCTCTGCACACATAGACAACTGACACCCACGAAGCAGAAGCATCATTACCCCTCACTCTGCAAGGGAAACAACTACTTCAGCTCTCAGAGTGAGTGACGTCACCGATTGAACCGCTGTTAGCGCGCACCACCGCTAACTAGCTAGCCATTTCACATTGGTTACATTTGCTAGCTATCATACAGTAGGCCTATATTAATAATTATATAGTTAATATAAGTAGGCGTGCAATCATAATTGACTGTAGGGCATATAAAGCTCCCACAAGCTACCGGTGGCTGAAAACACAATCATCGTGGCATGAACGAGTGACGAATTTCCGGGCAAGGGTGGTTCATTTAAAAATCCTTCCTTCCTCCCTTGCAATTTGCCCTGCAAGTGTATACTCGTCAGATGTCATGAAACGTCATCAGAAGTGTCCACTTAATATGAGGGCTGAGGGGAGTTGGTGGCTGCATTCCAAACATATAAAATACATACCCTCTCTGTATGATAGCTTGCAAATTAATTAGCTAAATAACGTTTGCCTGCCTAGCTGGAACTTCTGAAGAAGGAAAATGTTTTACTTCTACAATTTCCAAAAGGTAACCAAACAAAAACATCATAACTTTTACGAGACGTGTTTGTGACGTCATGTGCATTAGTAGCACAATTTCTAACTTATTTACATACATTTTTACTCACAGTTGCATGTTGACTCCATATTGGCGTTGAGGTGTAAAGTTTTTTTTAATACAATTACAATCAATATAAAAGGTACATGGGGAATATAAGTACATGGAGTATGTATAACAAACATACCAAGGACATTTGGGCTAGGGGGTACAATATCACATTACACAAGGACCTTAAGGGATATACACACATATATAATTCTAACAGCTTTAAAAAAATAAAAAATTGTATTTAAAATATAGTTTAATTTATTTTTGCAAGGTAATAAAATGTGGTGTTTTGTTTGTAAATTTACATTTGTGAATATGACATTTGGCAACAGAATAATGAAATGAATTACATAAAATAGTTTCAACTTATTTTATCATAAGTAAAGAATCCAAGCAGCACATCTCTCCATAATAGTCTAAAATCTTAAAAAATGTGTTCAATTATAAATCTACTGATGTCTTGCCACAAATTCCTTACATGAATACAATGCCAAACAATATGCAACACTTTTCTGGGTGGTCATTACAAAAGGTACCATTTCAATGTATGTTTAAAAAAAATAACTTCTTCATGTAGTGGATGGCAGGATAATATTTATGAATAATTTTAAAAGAAACTTCCTTAATTTTGTTAGTAAGTAGGTATGTTTGTGGCAACATCCAAACTTTTTCCCAACAGACATTATCAATAAAACCCATTCCAATATGGCATGACGTAAGGTACAACATCCTTTTGAAACAAGGCTCATATAGCTCCTTTGTTGTTGAATGGACTAAAAGAAAAACAAATCTTTCCTACTGAAGAGTCAACAGGGGTAATCGTAGGAATATTCTCAGGATCAGGTCTTGACCCATTCCCGAATAATAAAGCAACACCTGAGGGAATGGCATCTAAAACAATTGCAAAATCTTTAGATGTTACAGCAATCTTGTAAAGTGATAAGAATTCCTTATAATTAAGTAAAAGACCCTCTGCATTTACAAGTTGGCTCACCAATAGGATATTATTTTGGAAACAATATTCTAAAAACAAAGAAGTATATTTATACACTGCTCAAAAAAATAAAGGGAACACTTAAACAACACAATGTAACTCCAAATCAATCACACTTCTGTGAAATCAAACTGTCCACTTAGGAAGCAACACTGATTGACAATAAATTTCACATGCTGTTGTGCAAATGGAATAGACAACAGGTGGAACTTATAGGCAATTAGCAAGACACCCCCAATAAAGGAGTGGTTCTGCAGGTGGGGACCACAGACCACTTCTCAGTTCCTATGCTTCCTGGCTGATGTTTTGGTCACTTTTGAATGCTGGCGGTGCTTTCACTCTAGTGGTAGCATGAGATGGAGTCTACAACCCACACAAGTGGCTCAGGTAGTGCAACTCATCCAGGATGGCACATCAATGCGAGCTGTGGCAAGAAGGTTTGCTGTGTCTGTCAGCGTAGTGTCCAGAGCATGGAAGTGCTACCAGGAGACAGGCTAGTACATCAGGAGACATGGAGGAGGCCGTAGGAGGGCAACAACCCAGCAACAGGACCGCTACCTCCGCCTTTGTGCAAGGAGGAGCACTGCCAGAGCCCTGCAAAATGACCTCCAGCAGGCCACAAATGTGCATGTGTCTGCTCAAACGGTCAGAAACAGACTCCATGACGGTGGTATGAGGGCCTGACGTCCACAGGTGGGGGTTGTGCTTACAGCCCAACACCGTGCAGGACGTTTGGCATTTGCCAGAGAACACCAAGATTGGCAAATTCGCCACTGGCACCCTGTGCTCTTCACAGATGAAAGCAGGTTCACACTGAGCATGTGACAGACGTGACAGAGTCTGGAGATGCCGTGGAGAACGTTCTGCTGCCTGCAACATCCTCCAGCATGACCGGTTTGGCGGTGGGTCAGTCATGGTGTGGGGTGGCATTTCTTTGGGGGGCCGCACAGCCCTCCATGTGCTCGCGAGAGGTAGCCTGACTGCCAATAGGTACCGAGATGAGATCCTCAGACATTTTGTGAGACCATATGCTGGTGCGGTTGGCCCTGGGTTCCTCCTGGGTTCCTCCTAATGCAAGACAATGCTAGACCTCATGTGGCTGGAGTGTGTCAGCAGTTCCTGCAAGAGGAAGGCATTGATGCCATGGACTGGCCTGCCCGTTCTCCAGACCTGAATCCAATTGAGCACATCTGGGACATCATGTCTCGCTCCATCCACCAACGTTGCACCACAGACTGTCCAGGAGTTGGCGGATGCTTTTAGTCCAGGTCTGGGAGGAGATCCCTCAGGAGACCATCCGCCACCTCATCAGGAGCATGCCCAGCCATTGTAGAGAGGTCATACAGGCACGTGGAGGCCACACACACTACTGAGCCTCATTTTGACTTGTTTTAAGGACATTACATCAAAGTTAGTGTGGTTTTCCACTTTAATTTTGAGTGTGACTCCAAATCCAGACCTCCATGGGTTGATAAATTTGATTTCCATTGATAATTTTTGTGTGATTTTGTTGTCAGCACATTCAACTATGTAAAGAAAAAGTATTTAATAAGAAAATTTCATTCTTTCAGATCTAGGATGTGTTATTTTAGTGTTCCCTATATTTTTTTGAGCAGTGTACAATATGTCCCGATTATTCCAAATACAATATATGTGTGGAGAAAAATTATGCTTATAAATTAAGGATCATGACAATGCCGATGAAAAAGCAGAGTTTCATTGGAAATTTGTCAATATTATAGTTGCCAACATGAAGTTAAGGCCACCAAAAGTAGAGAAGACATAAAATTCCATGTAGAATTGGGTCTTCTTGGGAATTTCTTTATCCAGTTGATCTTAAAGTTATTATTTAAGGTAGTAAAGTCCAGAAAATTCAGCCCACCATACTCATAAGTGTTCATTACAACAGTTTTCCTAATGTCATGGGTACGGTTTCTCCACAGAAAGTTGAAAAGCATCTGGTCTATCTCTTTTCTTATTTTACCATCAAGATATAAAGATAGAACGGCATATGTTATTCTAGAGATACCCTCAGCCTTGGTTATTAGGACTCTTACTTTTAAGGATAAGTTTCGCTGTAGCCATTTATTTAGCTTCTTCTGTTTATTTTTTGTTTTTATTTTAAATATGAGGGTTAAAATTTAGTAAGCCTTTAGACTTCTGATCCTTAGTAATGGTTATGCCTAAATATGTAAGTTCTTCTTTCACTGTAATACCATAATATGAGGGTGACATATAATCTTTGACAGCCATGAGTTCACATTTATCAATGTTAAGATATAGACCAGATTCTTTGGAAAAGGATTCAATCACATTGGGAATCTGACTAGCGTCTTTCAGAAAAAGTATAGTATCGTCAGCCAGCTGGCTTATAATCATTCCTTAACCAGCTATGGAAATACCTTGTACTATTATATAAATAATTTGTAAGACGTTTGATGATTAATAAAAAGTAGATATGGTGAGATAGGACAACTTTGCCTAATTCCTCTCTTTAACTCAAATCTAGGTGAGGTGCCATGTTTTAGTTTGATAGAGCTGTTACCATTCTTATAGAGAGTCTTAATAGCCTTACAGAAAAAATCTCCAAAGCCAATTTGCTCAAGGGAGTGGAAGAGGAACTGATGCTCCACTGTGTCAAATGCTTTGTAAAAATCGAAAAATAACATTAAGCTGTCCTCGGTTATGAGGTCTGAGTTGTCACGTACAGTTGAAGTCGGAAGTTTACATACACCTGAGCCAAATACATTAAAACTCAGTTTTTCACAATACCTGACATTTAATCCTAGTAAAAATTCCCTGTTTTAGGTCAGTTAGGATCACCAATTTATTTTAAGAATGTTTAAATGTCAGAATAATAGTAGAGAGAATGATTTATTTCAGCTTTTATATCTTTCATCATATTCCTAGTGGGTCAGAAGTTTACATACACTCAATTAGTATTTGGTAGCATTGCCTTTAAATTGTTTAACTTTGGTAAAACGTTTCAGGTAGCCTTCCACAAGCTTCCCACAATAAGTTGGGTAAATTTTGGCCCATTCTTCCTGTAACTGAGTCAGGTTTGTAGGCCTCTTTGCTCACACACGCTTTTTCAGTTCTGCCCACACATTTTCTGTAGGATTGAGGTCAGAGCTTTGTGATGGCCACTCCAATACCTTGACTTTGTTGTCCACAAGCCATTTTGACACAACTTTGGAAGGATGCTTGGGGTCTTTGTCCATTTGGAAGACCCATTTGCAACCAAAGCTTTAACTTCCTGACTGATGTCTTGAGATGTTGCTTCAATATATCCACATAATTTTCCTACCTCATGAGCCATCTATTTTGTGAAGTGCACCAGTCCCTCCTGCAGCAAAGCACTCCCACAACATGATGCTGCCACCCCCTGCCTTTGATTTGATCACTTGCACCATGTACTTTTAATGTAATCTCATCTGCAATCCAGGTCATTTGGTTCTACTATTAGATGAAGCACAGTGACAACACATGAATCTGTTGTATAAATATACAAAATATCTGACATTGTATTCCCATTTGAATTTTTCTGTACTTTTAAAATGGTTAAAAGCGTAACATTGGAAATTCAACTGTCTTTTTGAGTGGGTGAATATAGGTTGTAATCGCATTGATCATCTCAACCAAATATTTCCCAATTATCCCTGATGTAATTATATTTTATTTGATTTATGTGACCATTATTTAACTGACAAGCCAGTTAAGAACAAATTCTTATTTATGTGTTGTACCCAGTGGCCTGTGGCTACCACGCAACCCTTGAATCTGCAAACATGCACAACACACTCTTGGTCATTTGTTTTTTTACCAAGACTGCAAGACAGTGTCATTTCTGCTTTTCGTTTCAAAACATTGTTGTGCCCTACTGATCGTGGCCCTTCATCTGATTACTTGTCCAGTCATTAGTTTATAGATCTGATGCCTTGTTTGTAAAACTTAAGTAGTTTTCAATACTGTAGTAGTGATAGTTTTGCAATATATTTCAGTCCATGCAACTATTCATAACCATGTGGTCTTTTGAAGTGTCACTTTTCGTTTCAATCAGGAAGTTGTGGCAAACTGACATTGAATGCAAAAATTGGTTGATGATAAGAGTCGCTTTAGCTGAATTGAGTTATTTTGTCACGTTTTTAATATTAATCAGTTGTTGAAATTACTAGTATTCCGACTGATGGCATATGACATCACCATCTTCTTGATCTGGGTGAGCTCTGGCTAAATTTGACTAATGAATAGGTCTATATTTTAATGTTTACTACAAAGTAAAATCAAGAAATGAAATATTTTCTGAATGTGGGGACACAAGTGCTTATATACTCTACAACATTTATACATATAAAGATGCATGCATATGATATCATTTTCTGTACCGCTTTGACATGACAGGTGAAGTACAATCCCCTCAATTTGTTTTTGGACATTGAAGCTAAAATTTAAATTTGGCTCTATTCTACAGCATTTTGGACTTGAGATCAAATGTGTCAGATGAGGCGACAGTACAGAATGTCACCTATTATTTGAGTTTTTCTTTTATACATATCTGTTTTACAGTTTAGAAATGAAAGCACTTTATTTATCTAGTCCCCCCCATGTTAGTAAGTCATAAATATTTGGACAAATTCTCTTATAGTCTATAGAAGCAGTCAAAGGTTTAGTATTTGGTCCCATATTCCTTGCACGCAATGACTACATCAAGTTTCAGACTCTAATCTTGAATGCATTTGCAGTTTGTTTTTGGTGTTTTAATGTTATGTTTTGCACAATAGGAACTAAACGGTGAATGGTGACTTGAATAATTTCCTTCTAAGATGTTTCTGAACATTTCAAAAATAAATCCTGATAATACCATGATTAAGAAAAATCATGAATAAATCATGAATAATGATGAGTAAGATGCCTTTCAGAGGCTACAACAAACATTCTAACATCTTATCATTACCAATAACAGGGGAAGTTAGCATTTTAATGGTGAAAATGCTTACCCCAAATTTGAAACTCACACGCAGCCTATGTATGCCGGTTAGGCTCAACACGGGTTATAAAGCTGATTAATGTAATAAACTACCCCTTCCTTCAAGAGCGTGTCCCCATGCTTCTCTAAATCAAGTTCCTCACATGTACACACCCCGATGGCCTCCAGTGACTGTCAGTTCAACAGTTTTTTAGGGGGTATGATCCTTGTGCCTCTGTAACCTTTTAATTCACAGTTCATTCATAATTATCCATAATCATGGTAGCATCCACATAAAAGTGCACGTGTTCATAAACATTTTCTATTCTTACTTAGAATAAAATTGACTCCAAAATGGCACAAAATATTATTCACCATTATTTTAGTTCCTATTGGTCAATGTCACACCAATCAGTTTTATATCAGCCTATCAACAATAGAATTCCGGGGATATTCAGTGTAGGACCCCAGCACCAGCAGGCAAGATGTCAGAAACGTGCTTTCCCTACCAGGACGAGCACTCCTACTACTCTTCCTCCTGTGGTCACACACCTTAGCTGTCTGATATTTTACTGTGCATACATCTAAAAATAAGTGCCTTAATATGTTTATGTCTTGTTGATTTCGGAGTTTAAGATTGCCTATTGTTGTAATCAACATTTATGTGGAGATTGTTAGCTAGCTCGCTAGTGTTAGAATATCCATCAGAGTGCGTTATTATTTAGCATTCCTGTTAGCGATAAACCACAGTTCTCACGAGTGCTGCTAGGCTATTTTCTGTGTACACCGCTCATGGTAAATGTGTTCATGTTGTGAACATTTACATTTAAGTCATTTAAGACGTACTTACAATACTGCATTGTTTACATTAGTATATTTACCATTTTCTACAAGTTCCATAGCCTGTGTAGCTTGTCATGTGAACACACATTTCCTGCTACAGTGGTACAGCCCGTGCTGTTATATACAAGCCTGTGCCAGCTTGTTAGTCATGTCCTGCATACAGTATCAGTGCTATAGTCTGTTTTACCTCTTTGTTTTCAGAATCACAATCATTGTTAGACACCATTACTGTTAGAGTGGTTTTGTGTGTGTGTGGATCATTTTTGAAACCTGGAACTGAAATAATGCTTCCTCGAAGGACACCCTATGGTGGTAGCTACCGGCCAAAAACCGGCGCCTGCGTTGCCCCACCTATTTTTCCTGGTCCTTTCGATACGGATCCAGTAACTGCTACAGCCCAAGGATGCCAGTTAACAGAGAAGATCTTCCACAAGATGTGGCCCATCTGCACCGACCAGCTCACCTGCCACAATATCTTGATAATTATGGCATGGCTACAAGTCAAGGAACAGACTACCACACACATTCACTTACCACTCCTACGAGGGAGAGCAGCTAGAGGGTTCTCTTGAGCACTCGAAACATGACATACCACCTTTAAAATGACCTTCCCCTTCCACAACTCATCACCCAGGCTGACCAGCAGAATAGAGAACAGAGCCTGAGCCTTTTCATCGGGGTGCTAATACACCGGGGTTCCCACCTCAAGCTAACATCGACCAGAGATCGCCAAGATCAGGGCCGAACCTCGACCAGAGATCCTGAAGATCAGCATCGAACCTAGACCAGATATCACCGGGATCAGCGTTGACCTGAGCGTGGACTGCCAGTGACAACCGGAGCACACACTGTGTTTACACAGCCAGGTGACAAGATTGATGAGCTCATAGAAGCGGTCATGAAGATGGAAGGTTCCTACAGTCCACCCGACCACCATCTCCGGTCCATGTCTGGTGGGAACAGCCTAGTCCATCCTTTGTTGTCCAGCCTGCTGCTGTCCAATGATGCCCTGGGAGCCCCCTCCAGTCTTTACAGTCCATGTCTGCTGCCTGTCGCAGTCTTGGGGTTTATGTTAGCCCCTCTGAACTGTGTCCTGCTAGTTCCAGCCTTGGCAGACCCGCCTGACGTCCCCGTGCCTTGGCAGGGGAGGCAGGTAGCCTAGTGGTTAGAGCGTTGGGCCTGTAACCGAAAGGTTGCTAGATTGTATCTCTGGTAAAAATCTGTCGTTCTGCCCCTGAACAAGGCAGTTAACCCATTGTTCCTAGGTCATCATTGTAAATAAGAATTTGTTCTTAACTGACTTGCCTAGTTAAATAAAAAAATAAAAAATCAGGCTCCAAGTGGTCACAATATCTGTATCTGATATATTATTGTGCGTGCATCTAAAAATAGCTAGCTCGCTCGCTTGTGTTAGAGCTAACATTAGCATTTCCATTAAACTACTTTGATGAATTAGCTTTGAGACCTCTTTCGTATGTAGAAAGAAAATGCATTGGAGAGATCTTTGCTTAAGCCTAGACTTTCCTCTCGGTCTCAAAGAGGAAGGCCTTTAGCCAATTCTCTCCAAGTTCTGATCATTTTGAGGTTTTTGGCATCTGGAATCTTTCATCGTGAAACTGTTGATTTGTGTGGTGCCAGTGACGCAACTGTGTAGAAGAGTTTAAAGTCTGCTGGGACATTTGTAAACTGTGGAGCCTTTACATCAAGTTTCCTGATGCTGCTGGCCAAGACAACTATAAATTGCAATTCTATGAATATAGGCACTTCCCAGGAGTGTTCGGATGCATAGATGGATGTCACATTCCCATAAAGTGTCCATCAACTCCTGATGATGAGGAGTACAGGAACTGTAAGAATTGGTTTTCCATCAATGTTCAGGGTGTACTCACACCTAATTTAGAGTTTTCAAACATTGTTGCCCATTGGAAAGATGCAGCTCTTCATTGTGTACCTCGTTTCAGAGAGGACAACATAGTGGACTACTACTTGGTGACAGTGGATATTGTCACAGTGCTGACTTTTGCCCAATGCCTGCAGCAAAAGCCTCTACCCCGTCCTCTGGCTGGGCAGAGTACTTTGGGACTTTAGTTACTTCATTGTAACAAGGGCCTTGCCGTGCGGCCCTACCAACCCTTCTATTTCTTCGTCACTCCCTTATTGTCCGGTCTAGTATGAGGCCTTGGATAGATATACTCCTATTTAAATATTATGAAGCGTTATGGATTCCTCCTATATTTCCTTACCCTCAAGTTATCTTTACCTATGTATATATCAATACCTAATAACTCCTAGTAGTTATTATGCTCGTCAGCTAGTAGTCACTCGGAAACTAGTATTGGCATATGTCTTGACTTCCTTAAAAATATATTATTGTCCACACAATGAAATATTCTTTAGTGCAATCACTTTAACCTATAACCAGGGTCACTTTCTGTTCAGTGAGAGTGTCAAAGGCGTTTGCTCTCCAGATCGTTAATCTGGCCTAGTTGTCAAAGTTTCAAGCTTTTATTAAGTCACTCTGTTTTTTGTCTTATACACATCATTACAATTCAATGGTTCTACAGTTTCTCAATACAACAATAATGCTCAATCAATCCTTAATGCTTTAAGCTATGCCAGATAATATTGCAAAACTTTAAATGCGTTAACACTTCTAACAATATTGACTAAATAGCGAAAATAGTTCAATTACCTTAAATGCTCAGTCCCTTGGTCACTTTCCCGTAATCGGTATTCTCGCAGCTACGGCGCTAGATTCCGAATTCTAATATCTTAATACACTTACAACTCTGTGTATGGACTCAATATATTGTAACTGGTATTTTGCTGTTTCCTTGTATTGCCAATCACATCTGTACCTGATGTCTCACTGAGTGACCGCCACTTTGTCTGTATTCAAGAGGTGGTTAGACCTCTGTTTTTCTTAGACTCAGTCTCGGGGTCACCAAGTTCAACCAAGTATATTCAGATCGTGATCCAATAAGTATATAGGCAAAATAATCCAATCCTCTAATATTGTTCTAGTCCAACAAAAAGCGTATATCCTAATACTAGTAACTTACAACTCTGTGTATAGACTCAATATATTGTAACTGGTATTTTGCTGTTTCCTTGTATTGCCAATCACATCTGTACCTGATGTCTCACTGAGTGACCGCCACTTTGTCTGTATTCAAGAGGTGGTTACCTCTGTTTTTCTTAGACTCAGTCTCGGGGTCACCAAGTTCAACCAAGTATATTCAGATAGTGATCCAATAAGTACATAGACAAAATAATCCAATTCTCTAATAATGTTATAGTCTAACAAAAAGCTTATAGTGCAATAGTACATTTAGCTATGATGATCCTCCATATGAAGTCTGTCTCACATGTTAACGAGGATCATACTGTCTTATGATCTCTGTTCTCTTTATATATATTTTTAAAGGGGAAGTTCCCACTGGGGCTGTAGACCTACGTAATCTCAGGCCTGTGTGTTAAACGGAAGCTTCCTATTATTACCCTTTAAGGTTATGCACTACTGACTCTCACATTGCTGCTTCCGTGTTACTGTTGGCTGATTCTACTCAATCATACCAGCTGGTTGTTTCTACCACTGGAGGTGGCGTAGGAGGTATGTCGAGCGTCAGCTGGGAGAAGTCTATGATAGGTATCTCCTCTGCTTCCCCCCGTTGTCCAGTTTCTGCAGGTGCGGTCCATGGTTCCATGAGGTCCCGTGAATGCCCTGTGTTGTTGTCCCCATTGCTTGATGGAGTGGGCAGATTCTTTTCATCTCTTGTCACAGATATGGTCAGAGTAACTTTTTATTCACGCCATACATAAATCCCACAACCGCTGAGCAGCAAAGATACAACCAAGCTCATATCCGCACGAGAGTATGTTTGGAGTATGGATAAGTCAATTCCAGTGTTTACGCAATACACCTCGTTTCAAGTCAAAAAGATGCTGCAATGTGATCATTGCTACAGCTGTGCTGCACAACTACCTGAAGCAGCATTGCAATGGAAGATCAGGATCAAGCTAATATGCCCAAGGCTGAGGCAGGCAATGACCAACGAGGACTTGCATACAGTTGCTTTCACATTGCAGATCTTCAACTAGATGAGATGCATTTAAATATGGAATGTATTCATTATGGCTTATCTTTGCTTTGATAATCTTTGTTCTGTACAACATTAAAATAGTGTGCAGCAAAATTTAAATGAGTGACTAAACCAAGGCTGGTTTAAAATGTGGTTTGTGGTGATCAACAAAACTCTCACTCTTGAATATCCAAACAACGAGACATTTATTTTTTACATGTCATATTGTTCACCGTGGTTGGTAATCACAATTGTCTCGTTACTGCCTCTCTCTTCCAACTTCATATCGAATTCAACCTGTAGAATTCTCATCTTCATTTCATGTTCTTCCTTCAGATATTTCATTTCATTCTCATGAAATCCTCTGGCTAATCTCAGGTGTTCTCATTTAGACTTACTTACCTTACTTACCTTACTCCAGGACTCCATAGTCTCCTACTAACTACGCCAAATTTAGGCCACATTCATGAAAGCTACTTAATATCACACTCTGATCAGTTTCACCTGTCCTTGTTATTGTCTCCACCCCCTCCAGGTGTCGCTTGTTATCCCTGGTGTATATATCCCTGTGTTATCTTCCCCTCTGTGCCAGTTTGTCTTGTATGTTCCAAGTCAACAAGTGGGTTTTCTGTGCGCCTGCCTGTTTCGATGCTCTTTTACTAGACCTCCTGGTTTTGACCCTTGCCTGTTTTCTGGACTCTGTACCCATCTGTCCTGACCTTGAGCCTGTCTGCCACGCTGTACCTCCTGGACTCTGAACTGGTTTTGACCTTTAACCTGTCCACGACCATTCTCTTGCCTACCCCTTTTGGATACAATAAATATCAGACTCAATCCATCTGCCTCCTGTATCTGGGTCTCGCCTTGTGCCTTTATACTTAAATGTACTCGTTTTAACTAGTACACATTAAGGCTTAATCCTGGTTTAGATTATGAAACTGGCACAAAAAGGGAATTTGTCCAAATGCTTAAGCTTTTTTCTAGATACATAAAGTGCTTCCATCTTTAAACGGGGAACAGATGTATATGAAAACATGCTCAAATAAAAGCTGGCATTCTGTATTGTCACCTAATATTAAACATTCTAATGTAAAAGGCTGGAATGTAGAGCCAAATAAAACCATTTAACTTCACTGTCCAATAACATATAGAGGGAAGTGTAGATCATGTTTTTCAATATTCCTTTTCCTTCAAACCTCAGGGTTGGGCCCTGGGGAGAATGTCTGAGACTTTACAGTCAGGAAATGGCTTTGACTATCCACCGACTGGAGGGGAAGAAACTGAGGGTGACCTATTTGACTGTTTAGAATATTATATTGCATTATACAGAGTAGTAGCAACATACTGTAGTGGAATAGTTTGCTTTTAAACAGTTCATATTCATTTGATCTCCTCACAGAGGGCTTCGGCCATGAGGATGCTGGCATTGCCTCTCAGGTGAGAATGTGGATCTTAAAACTTAGTGTCAGTTTCATTCCTCTAATTCTAATCATAGGGCTGGTCTAATTTTTCTAATTTGTACAAATATTTTTGGCACAGCCTAAATATCCTGCAAGTCTTCCAGTTCTGGGGTTTCCAAAGCCTTTGGTAGGTCTGGTGAGAAGGAAAGGGGATTGGGTCATTCCTCCCATCAACATCCCAGAGAACGCAAGAGGCCCTTTCCCCAAGGAGGTGGTGCATGTGAGTGATTGTAGATTTATGTTGGCAGAAAACATTGTTGTTTCAGGATTTTGTTCTGGTTTTAACATTGTTAATATTTATACATTCAGATTAGATCCACCGAAACTAAAGAGGTGAAGATCCTGTACAGCATCACTGGTTCTGGAGCAGATCAACCCCCTATGAGACTGTTCACTGTGGACAAAAACTCTGGGATTCTCTATGTGACCCAGCCTTTGGACAGAGAGAGAAAAAACTATTATTTGGTAATGTTTGTAAATAAGACAAATATCTGGTAATGTCAGTTTGTTTTGCCTTTTGAATTCTATAACATTGAATGCATGTTATTTTAACATTTTTCTATATTTTCCCCTTTAGCTTTTGGTTCATGCTGTTGCAGTTGGTGCGGGTAGAGCAGAAGAGCCAATGGAGATTATTGTTCAAGTAATTGATATGAATGACAACAAGCCAGTTTTCACCCAAGATCCTTTTACAGGGATTGTCCCGGAAGCATCCCTACCAGGTGTGTCTCAGTCAACATTGAGTCAAATATACTTAGCTGAGTTTTAGAATAAAAGTACAATATCAATATTCAATATGTTTTATTGTCATCCATGAATATCATTTATGTTGAAATATTTTCTTCTCAGGGTTTGAGGTCATGGAGGTCACAGCCACCGATGCAGATGAGCCTGACTCAGCCAATTCTGATGTCAGATACACCATTATAAATCAGGAACCTGAACTGCCGAGTCCCAACATGTTTGTCATCAACCCTGTCACAGGAGGGATTCGGGTCAATGCTGCTGGACTGGACAGAGAGGTTAGTGGCTACACTACTAGCATACAATTTTAACTTACAGTAACCGCTACATTTCACAATGTGCTCCATCTGGTGTCATTTTCCAGAATATTCCAAAATATACATTGGAAATCCAAGCTGCTGATTTGGAGGGCAATGGTCTGACATGTTTCGGAAAATCCATAATTACTGTAACGGACAGCAATGACATAGCTCCTCAATTTGAGAAGTCTTTGGTAAGTGTACAATCAGCAAACAGTACCGCTCATTAAACAGTAAAGGTGACTTGAAGAGGGAAATATTTTGTTTGAAGGAGCTGACTTGATGAAAATTTGAACTTGATAAATGGCATACAGCACATCTTCTCACATGTTCTCTTCATGTATTTTCTTTCCAGAACACGGTGTCTGTCCCAGAGAACAAAGTGAATGCCCTGGTGGTCAAAATGCCAGTGAGTGATGGAGATGAGCCACACTCTTCCAACTGGGCCACCAAGTACAGGATTGTAGATGGAGACCCAGGTGGAATGTTCACTGTAAACACTGGACCTAGTAGACTGGAAGGAATCATTACCACAGCCAAGGTACCTGCTTGGTTTCTTTGTTCAGATGAGTATGTGAATGGAGCCAAGTTACAGCACATATGTATTTGACTGTGGTCTGAATTTCACTGTAGAACCATACAAATATTTGACAAAATTGTTGATGTTTTTGTCATTGTGTCATGAACCTGGCTGTGTCTCGTTCCCATTTAGCCCCTTGACTTTGAGAAGGACAATCGCTACACCCTGTTGGTGACTGTGGAGAATGAGGTCCCATTTGCCACACCCCTGCCCACCTCCACCTCCACAGTCCAGGTGAATGTGGAGGATAGGAATGATGCCCCTGTCTTTGACCCAGTGGAAAAGGTTGTTTCTATATCTGAACACCTGCCAGTGGACAGTGATTTGGTTCTGTATACAGCCATTGATCCAGACATCATGGCACATAAACTCATGTGAGTTCATGAAACTTTATTTTATCTGCAATTTATTTCATTCAGTTGAGGTCCTGGTATAAATGTGGAGATCGATTTAAAAAAAATATTTTTTTAACTAGGCAAGTCAGTTAAGAACAAATTCTTATTTTCAATGACGGCCTAGGAACCGTGGGTAACAGCCTTGTTCAGGGGCAGAACGACAGATTTTGTACCTTGTCAGTGTAGCGTGGTTCATTCTGTGTTGTGTACTGTTAATTAGGACGCTGCCACAACTAGTTACTCGTTGAATTCTTTTTATTTGCCCTGCACACGAAGAGACAACACACGTTATGTTAACCCTTGGTGCGGTCCTAGCTCTCAGGCACCTTGCTAGCTGAAAGTCAGGCAAAAGGGCGCCAAAAGGAAATAACAGGTGCTGCTTGCACACATTCAATGCACAACAGCACAACATACAACACAAGCAAAATGATACAGAACATAATTCAGACAAAGTAAAAGACATACCTGCACACGAAGAGACAACATACATTATGTTAACCCTTGGCGTGGTCCTAGCTCTCAGGCACCTGCGCAAGCACATGGAAACTCACTCAAACACTGTCCCAAGTACTCACAAGTTACAATAGATACCCTAGTTAGCGAGCTTTGTGAAACTTGTTAACATAAATCTTTATATTATCCACATTGTAACAAACTTATGGTAGCCTAACAGTACATTGTGTAACATTATGACGGTTTAATATTAAACAATTTCGGAGCCAAGGAAAACATACCTTACCAGCTGAAGGTCAGGCAAAAGAAAACAATAAGGGGGTAAGGAAATACAGGTAACCTGCGATGGACCAAACAAAAATATACAAAACTTTTACAATCACATGTACAATATTGATATGAAAAAGTGTTTGTACACCAAACAAAAACATTAGCTATGCAGCTGTAATTAAATAAAAAAATACACTGAATTAAAATCCCCTCTTGACATGGCCTATTTGAATTGGTCCTTGTGTGCAACTTGGTGCAAAATCTAGAGGAACAACATCACACTGCTACATCAGCTTGGGGATTTGATCTTGCAACCTTTTGGTTACTAGTCCAACAATATAACCACTAGGCTACGGTGCTGCCCCAGATACATTATGCTGCTAAGTCAATTCAATGATATACATGCCCTTTATGATAAAGTACATTCAGATGCATATGCATTAAGATTGCAAGAAGCCTTGTGAATGGTGATGTTTTAACTCAATGTACTGTATATTCTAGGTATCGCATGGACAGAGATCCTGCTAAATGGCTGGACATCAACAGTGAGACCGGAATGATCAAAACCAAACACTCCCTGGACAGAGAGTCTCCCTTTGTCAAAGATGGCAAATACAGAGTTCTCATTCTCGCCATCGAAGGTGGAATTCTGAATTCGTTGTAATCTTGTTCACCAGCAGGCTTCAACCAAGGAACAAGGTTCGTTTAGTTGACTTCTTCATTTCCCCATTTGATAAAAGTATCTTGTTTTGGATTATCAGATGAAATCCCTGCAACTGGAACTGGAACCATTCTGATAGAGCTGGAAGATGTAAACGACAATGCTCCGACTATTGATGACACCCCGTTGAAGCTCTGCAACCAAGACCCCCGTCTAGTGCGTTTGGCTGTGACAGACAGAGACGGGCCAGGCTTTGCTGAAGCCTTCAGTGTAGAACTTCTGGAAGGGTCCAATATGTATTGCGCTGCCCAAATGGACGAAACAGGTGTGTATTGCTTTTCACATTCACTCTACATTAGTCTGTTCATTTGTATTCAGAATAATATCAACAGACCAAGAATGTTCTTTTGACAACATTCTTCACATTCAAAGTTGAAATGTGTCCTATTTTTCTCCTGTCCCAGGAACTGTGGTTGAATTGACATTCAAGGCCATGAGGGAGCAGAGAAACTTCTACATTAATCTGAGGGTCACTGATGCTGGCGGGCTGAAACAAGACCATGTCATTCACGTCACCATGAATGAGGACAGCTGCATGACCTGGGGGGATTTCTGTGTTAGATCCTGACCTATATGACATTTCCTTAGCATTTTAATAGCTTGCAGAGCTGAGTTGCTTGTTTTGGGAAGGTTGTCACTTCTTTTGACAGCAGGGGTATGTCACAAAGCCAGAAATTAGTAGGAAAATTCACAGCTAATTTGCCAGTATTTGTTCCATCAAAGTACTGAACATTTTTCGGAATTACTTATGTCAACGCAAGTTTTTTTGTTCACATTTTCTATTTGTTTTGCTCGTTGTGCATTTTTACATTTCAAGGCAAATATGAGTTTGTATACATTTCCTCGGGAACCGCTGATATATTTGACCATTGTTGAGAAGGTTGCTGGTTTTTTATTTCCATGGAGAACATGATCATTTGCATGCTTGCAGAGAGCTTTATGCATGTTTCTAATATAAATTGAATAAAGCCTTTTTGGTTCATTCTCACCTTTTGTTTCTCTGTCCTTGTACATTGAAACCTGCGTCTCTTTCCTATTGGTTAACTGCCCTCATACAACACACAATCTTGATTTGCATCTTGCCTTTTTGATCTAGCCTAGTTTTTCAGAACCATGGAGTGATATTTTTGTCTTATTGTGTATACTGTGCAGGACATCAGTTCCCATCTGTTGGCTGTTCCATAAAGCAGGATCATTAAGCTAACCAGCCAAACATTCAGATATATTTATTGATTTTTAGTTTCATTTAGAAAGCTAAGCTTCAATATGGGTAGATTATACCGAGCAAATTTTCAGTGAGCCCCCTTTTCTACAAGCCTTCTACAAATTAATCTACAAACATTCAGAACATAGCCATGTGTTTACTGGTATTCTCCTCATTCAGACTTCAGCAGCATTTTGCAAGGAGCTCCATTGCTCTGCAGTTAGTAATATGAACACCAATATCAGGTTCAAGATAAGCGAGGATCCTGCTGGTCAGTAAGTCAATGCCACTAGAAGGAGTAGCTGCCACACAATCAGTATCAACATTATAGTTTCAACCATGTTGAGGCTATACAGTGTTAACATTTCGTTTACAAACATTGGCAAACAAAACATGCTCTGATGGGGTATGGCTGAAATAAGTTTGAGACATTAAAAACAAATGAATCAAGAATCAATGGGTAGGTATCACTTAAGTCCAAAAATGGATTTTAACAACTGCTGATTGCCCCTTTAAAAGCATTAAAGTATTTCAGAGAGGACTGGCTGCATTGGAACCTTGTACATGAAAGGTGAGTGCAGCAGCCTGTTACAAAGAGGAAAATGTGTGGTGTGACTATGTTTGAAATCAATACGTTACAGCCTTACTCTTAAATATATCACACATTTTTTTCCCTCATCAATCTACACACAACAAAGCAACTGTTTTTTGTTGCAATTTTGTTACAAATAAACAAATACCTTATTTACATAATAATTCAGACCATTTGCTATGATGGTTGACATTGAGCTCAGGTGCATCCTGTTTCCACTGATCATCCTTGAGATGTTTCCACAACTTGATTGGAGTCCACCTGTGGCAAATTCAATTGATTGGACATGATTTGGAAAGGTACACACCTGTCTGTATAAGGTCCCACAGTTGACAGTGTATGTCAGAGCAAAAACCAAGCCATGAGTTTGAAGGAATTGTCTGTAGATCCCAGAGACAGGATTGTGTCAAAGCACAGATCTGGGAAAAGGGTACCAAAACATTTCTGTAGCATTGAAGGGCCCCAAGAACACAGTGACCTCCATCATTCTTAAATGGAAGAAGTTTGGAACCACTAAGACTCTTCCTAGAGCCGGCTGCCATGCCAAACTGGGGAGACGGGCCTTGGTCAGGAAGGTGAACCTGATGGTTACTTTGACAGAGATCCAGAGTTTCTCTGTGGAGATGGCTGTCCTTCTGGAAGGTTCTTCCATCTCTGCAGTACTCCACAAATCAGGACTTTATGGTAGAGTGACCAGAGGGAAGCCACTCCTTAGTGAAAAGCATATGACACCCCGCTTGGAGTTTGTGAAAAGGCACCTAAAGGACTCTCAGATTATGAGAAACAAGATTCTATGGTCTGATGAAACCAAGAATGAACTGTTTGGCTTGAAATCCAAGCGTCAAGTCTGAAGGAAACTAGGCACCGCTCATCACCTGGCCCATACCATCCCTACAGTGAATCATGGTGGTGGCAGCATCATGTTTTTCAGTGGTAGGGACTGGGAGACTAGTCAGGATTGAGGGAAAGATGAACGGAGTAAAGTACAGAGAAATCCTTGATGAAAACCTGCTCCTGAGCACTCAGGACCTCAGACTGGGGAGAAGGTTCCACTCAAAACAGGACAACTACCTTAAACACACAGCCAAGATAACAAAGGAGTGGCTTCTGGCCAAGTCTCTGAATGTCCTTGAGTGGCCCAGCCAGAGCCCGGACTTGAACACGATCTAACATCTCCGGAGAGACCTGAAAATAGCTGTGTAGCGACACTCCCCATCAAACTTGACAGAATTTGAGAAGATCTGCAGAGAAGAATAGAAGAAACTCCCCAAATACAGGTGTTCCAAGCTTGTAGCCATACCCAAGAAGACTCAAGGCTGTATTTGCTGCCAAATGTGGTTCAACAAAGTATTGAGTAAAGGGTCGGAATACTTATGTAAATGTAATATTTCAGGCTTTTTATTTTTAATAAATGTGCTAAAAATTCTAAATATTTTTTGCTTTGTCATTATGGGGTATTGTGTGCAGATCGATGAGAAGAAAAAACAACAATTTAATACATTTTAGTATAAGGCTGTAACATAGCAAAATGTGGAAAAAGTGAAGGGGTCTGAATACTTTCCGAATACAATGTACCTATAACTGGGCTAATAACTCGCTAACTAGCAAAGAATATCAACAAATGTGCTCTGTGTTCTGATCTGAAAAGCATATTCACTCCAGGGTAATTGAAAGACGCTTGAGGGATACCCATCAATAGAATTGCTCTCAGTTGAGATCTGGCTCTGCCTAAAACAAAACCATAGACTCAATCTTGCAAAGTTAGATTTGTTTTCTTTTTTTTGCATTAAAAAGGGTCTGATAAAATGTTGATTCGATCCCCGAGAAACTTTGATCGATAAAGTGCAAACTTATGGGGCGAACTCAGTGAAATTCTTGCGCCACTGCACAGTTTAGAGGAAACATTGCAGTTAATACATCTGTTTTCATTCATTGTTCATTCACTAGAACATGTAATATTTTGTCTTTCATTTTAAGTATGTAGCTGGTTGTGCACATCAGTGAAAATAAATTAACATTTGATTATTTCTACACATGAAATGAAGGCAAGAAAGCAAAAACTGGGTGTGAAAAATTCCACTTGGGCACTGTTGATATAATTGACCATTGTTGTGAAGGTTGCTTGGTTATCATTTGCATGCTTGCAGAGAATAAAGCTGTTTTGGTTCATTCTCACCTTTTGTCTCTGTCTTTGTATAATGAAACCTGCGTCTTGATCTATTTGTTAACTGCTCTCCATACAACCATGGAGAGTGAAGTGGAGAGTGAAGTTTGTTCCTGAAAGCAGACTCATGAATTAAGTTAACCAGCTAACCTTTCAAATATATTGACTTATTCTTACATTCATTTAGAACGCGAGGCTTGAATATGGGTTGTTGGTTATCAAGTAAATTATATAACTCCAATTTTTGTACCCTATATTTCTCGAAAACATGAATTTATTACAAGAGACAGAAACACGGTAAAAAGTCTGATTGCAGTAAAATCAGAGTTGATTTACTGTGTGTGGAATATACAGCACACAAGCAGAATATGACCGTACTCCACAGATCTGATAAGGGCAGTGAACCAACTGGTCATCCACTGAATGGTGTGTGCCAGCCACATCGACACATTGATGCCATCTCCCACAGAGATTCTATATAAATTGTACAGTATTTCATCTCCATTGAAACTGATCTGAGTGTGAGAGAGAGTAGATCCCAAGTGCCATTCCAGATAGTTAGCTGATGGGACCATGGGAACCTCTTCCCCACCCTGGAGTAG